>NC_142944.1:32044403-32074403 GCF_046866305.1 Octopus bimaculoides | reverse complement strand
GTGTGTCACAAAGTTGTAAGGCAAATTGGAAAATGCTAAGATATCCAGAAAACTAGTGTAATTTTGCCACATGTATATCCCTTTACAGTACAAAGCAGTGTGTGTGGGTGTGTGTGTGTGTGTGTAAACACGATTAGGTGAAAAGCGCTTTATTTAATTTATAAAACATGTGACATTAATAAAAATCTGTAAATGTACAAACATCCAGATTTCTGAGTACCTTAAAATTTTTTCTGTATAATTTCTGTACATCACCTCCAAACCTTCCAATATATATATATATATATATATATATATATATATATATATATATATATATATATATATATATATATATATATATGCTCCAGCATGGCTGCAGTCAAATGACTGAAACAAGTAAAAGAATAAAAGAATATATATATATATATATATATATATATATATATATATATATATATATATATATATATATATATGTATATATATATATATATATATATATATATATATATATATATATATATATATATATATATATATATATATATATATATATATATATATATATATATATATATATATATATATATATATATATATATATATATATATATATATATATATATATATATATATATATATATATATATATATATATTATTGGAGGCACAATGGCCCAGTGGTTAGGGCAGCGGACTCGCGGTCGGAGGATCACGGTTTTGATTCCCAGACCAGTTGTGTGTGTTTATTGAGTGAAAACACCTAAAGCTCCACAAGGCTCTGGCAGGGGGTTGTGGTGACCCCTGTTGTACTCTTTTGCGCCAACTTTTTCTCACTCTTTCTTCCTGTTTCTTGAGTAATGCTGTGCAATGGAATGGTGTCCCATCCAGCTGGGGGGAATGCATATGCCATAGAAACTGGGAAACCAGGCCTCTGAGCCTGGCTAGGGCTTGAAAAGGGCACATAAATAAATAAAAAAATATTCACATTACTTGGAAACAGTTGAGGGTTCATTACAGGAAGAGCATCCTGCCATAGAAAATCTGCTTCAACAAATTCTGCTATTGAAAGAAATACTATGTGCATTATTAAAGTACACTGGAATTATTACTGAATATATATTTTTCATGTATATTGTTACTTCAACCATGACATGTTATACATGGGCTTTCTTAGATTATTGTATAACTTCCAGGTTATTCGTGACATTTTAGTGAGTCTATCAGGATTGTTTGTTTCACTGAAAACAGGAGTGGCTGTGTGGTAAGTAGCTTGCTTACCAACCACATGGTTCTGGGTTCAGTCCCACTGCGTGGCACCTTGGGCAAGTGTCTTCTACTATAGCCTCAGGCCAACCAAAGCCTTGTGAGTGGATTTGGTAGGCAAAAACTGAAAGAAGCCTGTCGTATATATGTATATATATATGAATGTGTGTGTATATGTTTGTGTGTCTGTGTTTGTCCTCCCAACTTCACTTGACAACCGATGCTGGTGTGTTTACGTCCCCGTAACTTAGCGGTTCGGCAAAAAGAGACCGATAGAACAAGTACTAGGCTTACAAAGAATGAGTCCTGGGGTCGATTTGCTTGACTAAAGGTGGTGCTCCAGCATGGCCGTAGTCAAATGACTGAAACAAGTAAAAGAGTAAACAGTAAATTATGCACTGGAAGTCTGGTATCTCCATAATGGTTGTGATAGATCTGTATTGTTTGTTCTTTGTGTTACTGAGTAAATATTTATTTACTATTTGAAAGCATTAATGCATCTAAATGAAGTAATACTAATTTTGAAAGAAACTGTTAAATTTGATTTTATGAAAAAGTAAAGGAACTTAAAGTGAAAAAAATAGATGTTCCTTGATTAATGTTTGTTTTTGAATCTATTGTTGTATATTGTTACTGATTATTGTGTTTCAGCTGAATCGTCTTTTTTTAATGGTGGTAGTTATGTTAAGGAAGTTATTGCATAAGTATGATTTCATTATTATGTAATTTGTCCATCCTCAGTTGAAGTCGAAAATCATCATCATTATTAAATGTTTGTTTTCCATGCTGGCATATATTGGAATAGTTTCACAGGAGCTGGCAAAACAGAAGACTATACAAGGCTCCAATGTCTATAAAGTGACTGGCATTTGGGAAGACATTGAGCCTTAAAAACCATGCCAAAACAGAGTGTACTGTGTGCTTTTTATGTAGTATCAGCACGGTGACATGGTTTCTTTGGTTGTATGCCCTTCCTTAATGCCAACCATTTTGCAGAATGCACTAGGTGCTTTTAACATGGTACCAGCATGGGTGAGATCTCCAAGTAACTTTCAAGACCAAGACCCCTTGAGTGTGGAAAGGTAGGAGATACATGGTAACCCAGTTAGGAAAGAAAGGCTAGAAAGGGAGTGAGAAAGAGTTAGAGAGGAAGATAGGGAGACGTGGCTGCTCTAGTTGGAAAGCAAGGGAAGAAAGGGAATGGAGGATAAAGAGAGGTTTATAAACCCAACACTTTGGGGTATTTTATAGCTTAACTTGCCTTATAGCAGCTTACAGTAAGCTAAACTACTTTCAAACTTCAAATTCACTCCAGGATTTTTAAATGATTGTTTCATTGTTTCCATATTTTGTAATTTGTGTGCAAACGATGCCAAGCTTGATGTGCAGATGAATATTGTTTGCTGTTGTATACAGCTGAAATCTGCATTGCTGGTTTCTTTGTCAGTCTTTCTAAAAAGAGAACTTCCTTGTAAACAACGTTCTTTGTGGCATGTTTGTCACTAGATAGGTATATGTTCAATCCTGTGGACACTCTGGAGAAGGCAACATATTGTTGTCCATGTGTAAATACAGGTTTTGATAAATATAAAGTAAGTTTTTCAAATGTTTGTCCTTGTCATTATTAATTACCATTGCTTATTTAGTAGGTAACTGTTGTCTAATTAATGTAAACAGTAACTCTTCACCAAACTGAAGAAACAGTAACTCTTGGAATAAATATAGTTTTTTTGTGATGTGGACTGTCAGTTATAATTTTTGCCTTAATGACTTTTCCTTGAATGTCTTGAATAACCAAACAGGTACCATTACATATGCCATTAGCTTGGTCAATTGTATGTAAGAGAATAATTACAGCATTAGTCTTTAATCTTAATATATGTGAAGGTAAGCCTGAAATATTTAGCATATTTAAGTACTCTGTAGTGAATTCTGAAGAGTCATCTTAATGCAAACATTGATCACAACTGAAGAGGACCTTTTCATCTGGAAACAATTTTAGTATTTCCTCATTGATGAGATTGACATCAATATTTTTAGGTGTTAAAGCAACAATGTTGGAAAATTTTTCCAGTTCTGCAATGCATTCCTGTGTAACATATTTATTGCAATCAGAGGGAATGAAATCATTGAAATCATGAACAATGTTACATCCCTGAGGTATAATAATTTTGTCCTTTGCTTCTGCTACAGAACCGTTTCCGACATGAAGTATAATGTTGTTAAACTAAATTTGGCTGTTTTGATTTGAATTTTGTGCATATGATTTTAAGTACATATGATTTTAAGTTCTGTCAGTTGAATTTTTTTTTTACACATTTCTATAAAGATGAATTATTAAAGCTGCTGTCTACTATCTGTGGTCTGCTTCCATGACAGCTAACATTTGTTGAAAATCCTCACGATAAGTCATTACTTTTCTGTCAAACAGAACATGTTCAAATCTGGGGTCAACTGTTTTCCTAAGATCTCCTAATGCCTTATCCAATGCCTGTGGGAGGAAATGGTGAGACATGGCATAATTCATCCCAAATTATAACACCACCTTGTGTGATGCATGTTGCTTTTTACTCTGTATGGATACACTACAGGTGGCACCATTAACTAGATTGAAAGGAAGGGAAAAAGTGGAATGAGCCTAGTACTACCAGCAAGTATCAATGCAGCTAAAACTGATGATGCAGTTGCTATTGCAATCTTTCCTTCTTTATAGGCATAAGAGAGAATGACACCATAGAGAAAAGTTTTGCCTAACCTACCTGGCCCATCCATAAACAGAATCTTGTGACTATAAGCATCTCCTTTTGAATTGTGAATTGTTTCTTTAATTATCTGTGATGCTGCTTGTTGACCACAATTTAATTTCAAATGCTGTAAATAATTTGTCAGTGTGGAAAAGTCATTGCAGTTGATATGAGGTTGCTGAAACATTTTGCAAACAAAATAGATAGTATCCACGGACATAATGTGCTAAACCCAGTTTCATTGCAGCCTCTTTGTAAGTGTGGCTAACTACACCATTAATAATTCTAATATCTTCAAATGATATAGCTTGAGGAATATGTTGCAATAAAGCTCTCAGAATTGCTTCTATTCCTTAGTTGAAACAATTGCATGTGTATTATTTTTTCTGAGATGTCACATTTTCTCATACTACACCGATTTCTTTGAATTTTACACATGAAATAATACTAACATATGTGCAAATGACTTAGCTGGTGATTCCATGTTAATTCACATCTATTCAGTAAGAGTGGACTTGTCATGAGTGTGGATAACATGTTGAATATCATCATCATCATTAAAGTAAATATATTGTTGTTGGGGTAAATGAACTGTAAGCTATTGGACTGGAGGATATGAACCATGCATTTTGAAAGTCAAAATCCTCCAGGCTGCCTCTGATGAGGATACATTGTGGCCATTATTATGATTTTCTGTTTATTGTGTATAGGTTTGTCCACTAATATTGACTGTATGATCTTTATTAATAAATTTAACTGATTTTACTGACACATATATCTCTATATTACAATGACCTCCATATTTGACTAAAAGGAAGTGGGGATATAGTACTACTGAATAATTATCTAATTCAACATTTGACTTTGTAAATGTAGATCCATTATTTCAACATTGTTAAAGTGGGACGACTATTATAACTGTGTAATGTTTTTTTATGAAAGTATTTAAGGAAATGTTTTTCACATTTCCCATCAACCGTACATGTTGCATTGGGTTTATCTCTCCCACATTGAATCATGTAGCATGCTTTTGGTGACGTGCTGAAACAGAACTAGTTGTGTTTGTGGATTTGAAACTTCTGCACAAAGAAACATCATTATGTTCTGGATCTAACTTAACATTTTGGGAGAGATTGCAGGATACATATGGACTACGGAGTTTCAAAGGTGTGGACTACTCTATTGTCATATGTTGTTCATATTAAAAGGAGATGTGTTAGAGATCCCTAAGTTTCATATTAAAAATCGTCGGTTAAGTTGGGTCTGTCAGCTGGTGTGTGTCCTGGATAGTCTGTCTGTAATTTTTCTTTCCATTGGAGATTACAGGTGAAAGTGATGAAGAAATTTAGTTTTCCTACCTTTTAAACAATTGCCATCAAGTCTTGGTATAGTTTCTGTATCCACCATAGGCCTTCTATGAATGTTGGAAGCATGATGACTCTTTTGTCTATATTTGAGCTATGAGAATACATGTAATCATAGATATTTTGATAAATTTCTGCCATGATATTTCTTTTTTATTATATCAAATCTACTGTAACTTTCCTTCTTCACTCTTGGAATACATTTCGATATCATTCACTACTCAGGTTGTTTAGTTCAGGAATATTTCTGTGATACCATGTTGCTAAACTATGAGCCTATATTTGTAAAAATCCATCTGTGATATTTTATGACTCTTACCTCCAGTGTCAAAAAGTTAAGTCCACTCTCCATCCCCTATTACCAATTGGAATTAGCAAGGAGAACTGCAGTGGGTCATAATTTGGATGCATTGAATCAACTGTTTGGAAGAGAGATTCATTCATTAGGAACACACCTTTTATGCAGTGTCCGAAATCTTTGCTGCAGAAGAAGTTGCAGTAATTGTGCCAGTTGCAGATGATTGTATGATTGATTACCAGCTATAGGAATGTGTTTATCTTCTGGAATAACAATTGAGAACTCTTGTGTATTAATAGTGTTTAAATATTCTGCATTATTATTTTGCTGAGGTGGTCAAGTATTTTTGAGAACCTCATATCACCAGAAATTCTGTCCTTCATAATCTCATCCCTTAAGCTCAGAGTCCTGAGGTCAGCCTTCACCTCTTCATCCCATGTCTTTCAGTAAGATACGGTTTAAGGGAGATTTGGCTGCTATTTCTAGCATGTTGAGCAACTATATAGAGGTCTTACTAATTGATGATGTCTGTTGGATCAGGGCTGACATATTGATTTGAAATATTTTTAATGTTTTTCAAAATATTTTAAAAATTTATGGCTAGTTAGGTTGATATGTTTCACTAAAACCATCACAAAAAAGCCATTGCTAAGTGTCTCGCCCAAAGCACCATACATTGTGGAACATGATTAAACAGTTTTGAATGTCAGATTCTTTCTAGAAATTTACCGATATTTAATAGCAATGTGTGTATGTTATTTCATTACTTATATTGAAAAGAAAAATTCTAAAATTAGATTTACCTCTGTTAAAAACAATGAAATATTAATTTAGTAGAACGCTGGCAAGAAAAACATCAACAGTGGAAAATGTAAATAGAGGTAGAAGAGGTACAATTAAATTAAAAGAATGTGCATTTATAAGGCAATAAAAAATTACTGCCTAAATACTGCCACACACACTTTGATGCATTTTTAATAGAGTTAGGATTCATTACTAAACACATTATCATTGTAAATACTGTTATCTTATTTATGTTTGTGTGTAGTGAAAAATTAAGCCCATCTCATTCACATTATCATCACTCTTTTGATGCAAACCAAATGAAAGAAGTGTTATTGTTTTTAAGAAAAAAAAAAGCAATGAAAACGTTTGAATTGCTTATATCACACACAAATAGCAAATGAAGTTGCATGGATATTCAAACATGAAGTGTTTGCCAAGTAGAAATTAAAATAACACATTAATCTTGCACATGTACACAAACTGTTGTCCAGTCATGAACATCCCACTGGTCAGGGACCAGTATGAATGAGGTCATTGTGCATGCTTTACTTAGACAAAATGTCTTTTTAAAAATTACATACATCTATATGTAGAAGAATTTGTTTTGGGATTTGAAAATGCACCAAATCTCAAACCATGTGGTCGTTTTTAAATTTGATTGTTTAAACAGGATTTGCTGAATTTCATCTTGTAACTTTAACCCTTTTGTTACCAACCCAGCTGAAACTGCTTCTGGCTCTGTTGCACAAATGTCTTGTTTTCATAAGTTTTGAATTAAAATCTTCCACCAAACCTTAGTCACAATTTATGTTCCTAACACTAGCTGAATGATAACTAAGTTACTTTACTAAATTCTTTGTTACATTTAAAAGCAATTAAAAGAAGCAGAGAGCATCTCAAAATAAATACGGTAACAAAAGGGTTAAACTCTCCTAAAGTTTTTATTTTATATTATTGATAAGCAAAAAATTGTCAAAACTGGTTTGGTTTTTGAAAATGCACCTGAATCTCAAAACGTGTTGCTGTTTTATAGATAAGTTATCTATGTATGGCAGTATAGTTTAGGTGTGCAAGGTATCAGTAAAAACCAAGTGTAACACAAGGAGAAATGGAATAGTAAAGAGACAGGTTGAATAAGCAAACATGAGAGAAAAGGAGTATGGTCATTATAAGCTTCAATTTTATTTAGCTGTGTAGTAAATAATTTCCTTGTTGTACTGACACACTTGGTAAAGGTCATAGGTAACACAATAAATGACTAACTGGGATTTATCTGTTGTATTTGCTTAAAGAAATGTATATGTAAATAAACAGCATGACTAAACAAAAACTTTTGGGTGTTTAAGAAAATTACATTCAGCTATGGTGGTTTACCTGTCTGAGACATCTATGAGTTTAAAAGTTGTAATGAACTATAAGTGTTGTACTAACAGCTAGAGATGAGTTCAGAGTTTCTATTTAATAATTGTTCTTTAGATAACAGTACTGCTCAAAGTGGTGGCATATCATCGTCAAGGGAACAGCTCAAATGGAAATAACAGATATCAAAAGGTAGAGATCAGACGTTGAAGATACAAAGGGTGACTTGCACTTCCTCATCCCCCGCCAACCCTCCCTTGATAAATGGCTCTGACTCTTCTATGCTGTCCTTGGCCTGAACAGCTACCTCAAGCACTGGCACTCTTCACACCCATCATGATGAAGAAGCTCAATCACTCGCTACAGATGTACTCAGATGAGTTAATGCTGAAAATGACGATCCTGTACTTTTTCATGTGCAAAGTTGGTGCTTTTCTTTTTTTGCATGGTTTGGCTTTTGACAGAATCATTTGCAATATTAAAATTTATCCTAAAATCTTTTAGCTGCCATGCATATGTTAATAGTGGAGGTACTAGCTTTTATATTTCTGTGAATATATGAAAAATTATGTTAATACTGATTTGTTCCTGTTCCAGAATTGGTTTAAACACATTTTTAAGAAACAGTTTTACTGTTACTTTGTAAACATATTTTTGACAAGATATTGTCCTCCAAGGGGGTATAATTATAATCAAGACAACTGAAATTATATGGCGGGCTTGCATTGCTAGGGTAAATATCTTTCCGTTTGTTTGTGTTTGAAGAGATGATTGGTTGTGCAAAATTATGAGAAGTTGAATATGGGAATTTAACTGTGTCTAGTGAATAATTTGTACTATTTGTGAACACGGTTATCAAATAGTTTAAAAAAAGATATTAGTTACTTGAGTGAAAACTGGAAAATTGCATCATACCAAATGACTGATTTTTTTGGCTTCATTTTTATTTTCGGTTGGGGTGAATGGACATATTTTTCATGCATTAAATTGTCTCTTTATAACCATTCTTTGTGAGTGCTTTATTATATCCATGAACTGATTCACTGAATGTGAAGGTGCATGACTCAGTGGTTAGAGCATCAGGCTTGCAATCATGAGGTAGTGACCGGGCTGTGTGCTGTGTTCTTGAGCAACACACTTTATTTCATGTTGCTCAAGTTCACTCGGCTGTAGAAATTAATTGCAACATCACTGGTGCCAAGCTGTATCAGCCTTTGCCTTTCCCTTGGATAACATCAGTGGCATGGAGAGGGGAGACTGGTATGCATGGGCTACTGCTAGTCTTCCATAAACAAATTTGCTCAGACTTGTGTTTTGGTTGGTAGCTTTCTAGGTGCTATGCCATAGTCATTTATGACTAAAAGGTGTCTTTACCCTTTACCCAATTCATTGAATACCTTTCCATTACAACTTAGTGATGGAATTCTTAAAAAACATTCCTAACTAAAGTGATTAGATTATTCACATACAAAAGATTTATTTTCATATGAACTAAATATGTTACTAGATAAATTTAGTGTTATATATAGGAATTTTATTTTTATATTCTCATCAACAGCAATTTGGATCCTACTTGTTTAACCTTTTAACATTCAGATTATTCTGTTAAATGTAATGCTTATTTATTTGCATTGTTATAAATTAACCATTTGTTTCATAGCTTTTAAATTTCAATGATGTGATTATTTATTTTTAGAATGACATTACAGGGTAGGTGTGAGAGGCTGAATATAGCTGAATATGGCCAGTCATAATATAAAATAGCAGAATATTTGGGTTGGATATGGCCAGTTTAAATGCTAAAGGGTTAAAAAAAAAACCAATAAAAGTGTTTATGGAACCTATCAGCTGATTGAAGGTTCATATATATCTAAATAACAGCAAATCATCATCTCAAGATAACACTATGAAAGGAAGATTCTTTTTTATGAATACTGTCAGTTATCTTAGATCTTTGACAGACAAACTAAAAATAATAGTAATAATAAAGTGAAGATCAAATAAATAATGTTAGTATTTAATTGGCAATAGATGATCATCCCCTAGAGTATAAATATACATATATATCATCATCATCATCATGTTAGTGAAAGTTCTTTCGTCACACATTCTGTGACTTCTTTGGTGACTTTATGTCCCATGTGTCTCCTCTTGTCCTGTTTATTCCATTTTGTCAAAAAAGGAATGGGCAGGAGAAGAGAAGACATACGGGACAGAAAGTTGTTGAAGAGGTCACAGAATGTGTGATGAAAGAACTTTTTCACTGAAAAATAAGCTAAAAATAATAATAATAATAAAGTGATATTGAAGATGAAATATCTAGTGTGTGTGTTTAATCAGCAAAAGATGACCATCGCCAAATATAACAATATCTGTTTCAACACACAAATTTCATGCTGCAAGAATATTGCAAAACAAATACATAAACTCTCTCTCTCTCTCTCTCTCTCTCTCTCTCTCTATATATATATATATATATATATATATATATATATATATATATATACACACACACACACACCAGGAAGAATTAAAAAACAAAAATTTCATAGCTATTGAAAAATGGAAATTTTTTAAATATCATTTTCTATAATTCACGTGTGTGTGTGTGGGGGGGGGGGTGCAATGAGCAAGAAATGACAATACATGCTGTAGAGGATATGGCTTTATTTAAACTGAATGTTTGTCTTGCATCTCAAGTTGCACACCATTGTGATCTACAGGCAAGGGATCACAGCAGGGTGAAACTTGAACCATGAAACACACATTCAGTTTAAATAAATATGAGTGCATTTTTTTCAGATTTATGGATTCTTAGACAGTTTACATGCACACACACACACACACTTATTATTATTATTATTATTATATAAATTTAGAAAATAAAGTGAACATTATAGAATGTGTTGATTAAACAATGTCAAAAATGTTAATGAAGAGGATAATAGCTCAGCTGTTGATTAAATTACAATAATTTCAACTTAATATAGTTGTTAAATACTTTATAAAGGCTGAAGATCGTTTCCAGATCCAACAATGCAGAGCAGCATCTGTCTCAATAGAGTTTGAAAATTAATTATTATCCATAAAGTGTAAGTGAAACAGTTACCTTTTGTTTCATGTCAGACATCTTACTTATTAAGTTCTTCAACTTATCTCTATCTAAATCATCATTATTACTTTACAGATAACTATCTTAAATATTTCAGAAGTTTATTCAGTAATATTCTACTAATTGTATTTAATTATATATTGAATATTTTCTAATTAGATAATTAGGTTTAGTAAAATAATTTAATCAACACTTTCAATGAGATTCTTACTCAGTACAGTATAGAGATAACAAACTTATCCATATGCAGAAGAAAAAAATCTATGTTTTGGCATGACTTTCTTAAGTATGAAGTTAAATTAACCTGATGTGCACTAGGTCTCCCAAAGCGCTTACATTGTCTGTTAAAACTTTCTATTTGATATTTGTTGCTTATATATATATATATATATATATATATATATATATATATATATATGGGAGAATGTACGAAAAAACAACAACAGACGAGGACAGGTGGTGTAAACAACAAAAGGATGTATTAGTATGACGCTCGGGAATACGGAAAGTCTTTAACGTTTCGAGCTATGCTCTTCAACAGAAAGAATACGGAGACAAGGAGAAAAACACGGAGAAAAAAAATTGAATAGTGTTCAGTCAACGGTCAATCATAGTAATGGCTGACCGGAAGTTAGAAATTATACACAGGAGAGCTAAGAAAACGGGGAGATAACAAAGGGGGAGAAAGAACGGTGATCGAAGAACGAGGGCTGTATGTGTGAGAGATAGAATGCTGGTAATCTTGACGTATGTATGTGTGAAAATGGGGAGGGGAGAAAGGAGTTGGTCAGTTGTAGTGTGTGCGTGGTGTGATGTGAGGGTGTTGGTGTGATGTGATATGAGGGTGTTGGGAGGTGGGGAAGGCATGGGTGGAGTGTGGGTTAGGCTGAGGGTGGGGGTAGAGGTAGGGGTATGTAGATAGGGGGTGGGTGGTGGGTGTAAGGAATTGGATGGGGTGGAGTGGAAAGGTAGAGTAAGAGTGTGTTGGGGTATGGTGGGATGAGCTTATGAGGGGGTTGACGATGAAGGGGGAAGGGGAAGGTGGATGTAAGAGAGGGGGAAGGTGGGTATGGGAGGGGGGAGAAAGAGAGGAAGAGAAAGAGAGTGAGAGAGAGAGGGAAAGAGAGAAGAGAGTGAGAGAGAGTAAGAGAGTAAGGGTGAGAGAGTAAGAGAGTAAGAGTGTAGAGAGTAAGAGTGAGAGAGGGGAGAGTAAGAGAGAGTAAGAGAGAAGAGAGAAAGAGTAGGGGTGAAGAGAAGTGGGAGTGAAGAGAAGTAGGAAGAGAAGTAGGAGTGAAGAGAAGTAGGAGTGAAGAGAAGTAGGAGTGAAGAGAAGTAGGAAGAGAAGTAGGAGTGAAGAGAAGTAGGAGTGAAGAGAAGTAGGAAGAGAAGTAGGAGTGAAGAGAAGTAGGAGTGAAGAGAAGTAGGAATGAAGAGAAGTAGGAAGAGAAGTAGGAGTGAAGAGAAGTAGGAGTGAAGAGAAGTAGGAATGAAGAGAAGTAGGAATGAAGAGAGGTAGGAGTGAAGAGAAGTAGGAGTGAAGAGAGGTGAAGAGACGTACAGAGAAGTAGGAGTCGGAGCAGGAGGGGGAGGTGGGGGAGGGAGGGTGGGGAGAGAGGCAGGGGAGGGGGGTTAGATGAAGAGGGGAGGGGAGTTGAGCCCATGTGGTGCAAAGGAGCGAAGAGAGAAGATTAATACCTGTTCACGGCGCAAACGGGAGTCCGGATGGCCCCTGTGCATGGACAATCCAAACACGGACAAGTGTTGCTGCAAGGAGTGACCGGCAGAACGGAAGTGGCGTGACACCGGGGTGTCATTGCCAACGTTGATGTCTCGGAGGTGTTCCGCGAATCGGTCGGCCAGGCGGCGCCCCGTTTGTCCGATGTACAGAGAATGGCAGAGAGAACAGGAGATACAATAGATCATGTTGGTAGAAGTGCAGGTGAAGGAGTCGGTGATGCGATAGGGGGTCGGTGATGGGTGCTGGTGAGGAGGGTGGTGTTGGAGAGGTAAGGGCAACTGCGGCAGCGTGGGCGGGAGCAAGGGAACGAGCCAGGTTGGAAGGTTGGGTTGCGGAAGAAGCTGTGGACCAAGAGGTCTCGTAGGTTATGGGCTCGTTTGAAGGAGGGGAGGGGTCGATTGGGGAAGATGTGGGAGGTGGAGGGGTCGGACTGGAGGCGCCGGAAAGCTCGGAGAATGGAGCGTTGGAGGGGTAGGGTGGTGGGATGGTAGGTGAGGGGAAAAGGGAGGCGGGAAACGGCATGGCGGGTTCGGGGGAAGAGAGCAGATGCACGGTCCACAGAACGTGCTCTGGCAAGGGCAGTGTGGATGGTGGTGGGTGGATATCCACGCAGGCTAAAGTGGCGAGCCATGAGTTGAGACTGAGTCTCAAAGTCATGTCTGTCGCTACAAAGTCTGCGTAGACGGAGGAATTGGGAATAGGGGATGGAAAGTTTTGTGTGTTTAGGGTGGGAGGAGGAGAAGTTGAGATAGGAGTGTGAGTCTGTGTGTTTGTAGTGGATGGAGGTGCTAAGGGCGGAGTGAAGGATGCTGACCGAAATGTCGAGAAAGGGGACAGAGGTGTCAGAGATAGTACAGGAGAAGTGGAGGGCAGGATGGAAAGATTGAACGAAAGAGAGGAACGAGTCAAGATGTTCGCAGGAGAGTGAGGTGGCACCGATACAGTCGTCGATATAACGACCGTATAGTTCGGGAGTAGGACCAGTGAAACTGGAGAATATTTGGGCCTCAACATAACCAACGAACAGGTTCGCGTAGTTGGGGCCCATTCTCGTCCCCATGGCCACTCCCGAGACCTACTGGTAGATATCTCCCGCGAACGAGAAGCAATTGAGAGATAGGACAAGTTCGGCCAGACGAATGAATGTGGAAGTGTCGGGTTGTGGGTTGGGGCGTTGGTCTAGGAAAAACTTCAGGGCACGCAGCCCCTCGTCGTGGGGGATCACTGTATAGAGGCTCTGAATGTCTAGAGTGAAGAGAAGCTTAGAAGGGCCGGGAGGGAAAGAGAAAGAGTTGAATAGACGAAGCGCGTGGTTAGTGTCATGAATGTGGGAAGGGAGAGAAGCCACTAGGGGGGCGAGGACACGGTCTAAGTATTTTGAGATAAGCTCGGTGGGGCAGTTGCAGGCGGAGACGATGGGGCGGCCAGGGTTATTCGGTTTATGGATCTTGGGGAGGAAGTAAATGGTGGAGGTACGTGGGGTACGAACAATAAGGTTGGAGGCGGTGGCGGGGAGACGGGAGGAGAGGATGAGGTCATGGATAGTGGAGGACACAGTCTGTTGGTAGCTGGGCGTGGGGTCGGAGGACAGAGGGCGGTAGAATGAGGTATCTCGAAGTTGGCGGAGAGCTTCAGCCTTGTAGTGGTCCACGCGCCATACCACCACGGCTCCACCCTTATCAACCGGTTTTATGATGATGTCTGTGCGGCGTCGGAGGGATCGAAGGGCTGAGAGTTCGGCTGGGGAGATGTTGAATCGAGAGGGACGCCTGAAAAAGTTAAATCGGTCCACAGCGCGTTGGCAGGCGATATATATATATATGTATGTATGTATGTATGTATGTATGTATGTATTTGTGTGTCTGTGTTTGTCTCCCCACCATCACTTGATGACTGATGTTGGTGTGTTTACATCCCTGTGACTTAGCAGTTCAGCAAAATAAACTTATAGAATAAGTACTAGGCTTACAAAGAATAAGTCCTGGGGTTGATTTGTTCGACTAAAGGCGCTGCTCCAGCATAGCCGCAGTCAAATGACTGAAACAAGTAAAAGAATAAAAGAACTTGAAGTAACCTAACTAATGTCAAAACATACGTATTTTCATATTTCTAATCTTTCTTCCAGAGAAAGGCGAAACAAACGAAATAACAGCAACAGTAGAGTCAGATTTGGATGGGTATTAATAGAGATAAAAGCATTATTTATTACCTGCAAAAGTAAGATTGGGGAACCAATGGAGATAATATTCCTCCATTTTGATCACTCTATAAGTGATCTGTTAAGAACCTTGTAATTATATGCACATAATTAAGAGTAATAAAACCATCGGTTGGCTGCAGACATTACTCACTTGCTCAGGAGTAATGTCCATGAAGTAAAAAATAATCGTGATGTCTGTCACTCAGAAATAATAGACCCATGAACAGTTAAGGAAGGATGGAAGAAAAAGAAAACCCAAAATAGGCTACCTCGTATTTAGGAGGATTGTATACATCTGACTGTGGAAGATGAAAAATGTGAAGATAGTGCCAATTATTGTTGTGGCCTTGGGGACATAGACAAAAGGAATTGAGAGGAATATAAAGGAAATGAGAACAGAGTACCCAGTAGAGCTGTTGCAAAAGGTTTGCCTCCTTGGCATGGCCAAAATAATCAGGAAAGTATTAGATAGTTGAAGAGAACAGATAGCATGGTATTATAGGCTGCAGGTAGCAAGCTCACTACTTATACGAGACTCCAGTAGTCCCAACAAAACCCAAGTTATAATAATAATGATAATAATAATAATAATAATAATAATAATAATAATAATAATAATAATAATAATAATAATAATAATAATAATGAATTCAAATTTTGGCACAAGGCCAGCAATTTTGGGATAGGGGTATGTCAATTACATCAACCCCAGTACTCAACTGGTGCTTATTTTATTGACTCCAAAAGAACAAAAGGCAAGGTTGATCATTTTAACTCAGAATGTAAAGACAGACAAAATGCTGCTAAGCATTTCACTCAGCATGTTAACGATTCTGCTAGCTCGCTGCCTTAAATAATAATGATAATAATAATCTTTTCTACTAAAGGCACAAGGCCTGTACATCGACCCCAATGGTTCACTGGTACTTAATTTATCGACCCCGAAAGGATGAAAGTCAACCTCAGCAGAATTTGAACTCAGAACGTAAAGATGGACAAAATACTGCTAAGCATTTTGCCTGGCATGCTAGTGATTCTGCCAGCTTGCCACCTTCAATAATAATAATAATAATAATGATGATGATGATGATGATGATGATGATGATGATGATGATGATGATGATGATGATGATGATGATGATGATGATAATAATAATAATAATAATAATAATAATAATAGGGAAGTTAAGCAGTTCTGGTCGCTGAAAAAATAGCAGTAGTACCAATAATTGTCAGAGCCCTGGGAACAGTGAGCAAAAATCCGGAGAAGTACGTGGAACAAATAGGGGTTGCAATAAGGGTGGAGCACTTGCAGAAAACAGCACTGCTTGGAATCACTCGAATACTCCGGAAGGTGCTCGAAAAATAAGAGGAGTTACCTTAGTTCACTGGTAGTGAACAGCTGACACTGTAGTACATCTCCAGTGTTAGAAGCTGTGCAAAGGCAATGATAATAATAATAATCCTTTCTACTATAGGCCTGAAGTTTTTTGTGGGAGAGAGTACTGGTCAATTGCATCAACCTCAGTGGTACTTATTGATTTTGAAAGGATGAAAGGCAAAGTCAACCTTAGTAGAATTTGAACTCAGAATGTAAAGAGTGAAAAAAATGCCAATAGACCTTTTGTCTGATGCACAAAATGATTCTGACAATTTACCTTTTAAATAATTCTTTCAAATTGGCACATGGTCAGCAATTTTATCAGTTCTGTAGGGATGAAAGGCAAAGTTGTCCTTGATAGAACTTGAACACAGAGTCTAAAAGCAAACAGCTTGCCAGACGAAATACTGAGTAACATTTTAATAATTCTGCCGGATCACTACCTTAATAATAATAATAATAATAATAATAATAATAATAATAATAATAATAATAATAATAGTTTCGAATTTTGACACAAAACCAGCAAGCTCGGGGAGGGAGTAAGTCAATTATACTGACCCCAGTGCTCAACTGGTACTTATTTTATCGATCCCGAAAGGATGAAAGGCAAAGTCAACCTTGGCAGAATTTGAACTCAGAACATAAAAATGGACGAAACACCACTAAGTATTTTGCTCAGCTTGCCACCTTAAATAATAATAATTCTTTCTACTGTAGGCGCAAGGCCTGAAATTTTGGGGGGATGGGACTAGTCAATTAGATTAACCCTAGTGTTTCACTGGTACTTAATTTATCGACCCCCAAAAGGACGAAAGGCAAAGTCAACCCCAGCAGAATTTGAACTCAGAATCTAAGGATGGACAATAATAATAATAATAATAATAATAATAATAATAATAATAATAATAATAATAATAATAGTAATAATAATAATAATAATAATAACAATAATAATAATAATAAAAAATATTCAGACAAATACATAACAAAAACACCAGGACTTACAAATATATATAACATACAGAAAATTGCACTACTGGGCACTGCACACATCCTATGCAAAACACTTTCAATACAGTAATCGTAAGAGTATCACAGCAAACCACAGCACATACCCAAAGCACACAGAGCTGCGCTCGGTAGTGAAGTGAAAACACATTATAAAATAAAACTACTGAACAATAATAATAATAACAATAATAATAATAATAATAATAATAATAATAATAATAATAGTAATAGTAATAATAATAATAATAATAATAATAATAATAATAATAATAATAATAATAATAATAATAATAATAATAATCCTTTCTACTATAGGCACAAGGCCTGAAATTTTGGGAGAGGGGACTAGCTGATTACACTAACCTCAGATTTTAATTTAGGTCATTTTAACCACTTTGGGATCATATTTCTGTTGAAATATGCTGCCTTTACTTCATTTAATTTTAAAAGTAATGAATTTAAAAATTAGATATTAGTGACAGAGGCAGTATTGCAGAGATACAATGGCAACCTGTATATCCTACTTAAGGCGGATGTATTATAGGTGTGCTGTAATTTCGTCACATTCACCCTAAGAAAGTCTCAACTTTGTCATCATTAAGTTAGTGTTTGAAATACCAGCAGGAAATTTTGTTGGAAAGTTTTAATTTAGATCACTTTAAAGCAAGAATTTTGTATTATAGAACCAAGGATGATCTGATACTCATAAACCCATGTAAACACTTCCCTTGTAGCTTAGCTTAGAGATGGAGGGCAGTTATTAAGCTAATCTATACATGATACTTTTTACTTTCTATGAAGATAGTTTTTGGTGGCATTCCTACTGAAATCATTGAACTCACCATGATAAGTTACTTTCACTGATATGTCAATAATAATATCAGAACAACTACAACACCTTACTCCCCAGATCATTGCCAGATAACTGGATAACTGTCCCCTGCTTGGTATTGCTTCCAATAAGACAACTGATCTCTCTTCAGATAATTGTTACCTGACAATTAATAAATAGTGCAATTATTAATTGTTGTATTAATCATTGTAATTATTAATTAAGCAATTATTATTCATTGTAATTATTCAGTAAGTATCCATTACTTATGTAATTATTAATTGTTGTAATCATTAATTATTATTATACTGATGTACAGCCTGCAATTTACAATATTGGTGGAGAAATTATACTAATATCAGAATATAAGTCTTATTATTGGATAACAGATAAAGCATGAAAATTTAAAACCTTTATTAGCTGTATTATCAGGTCATTCCATAAGTTCTGTCCGAATTTTGAATAAAGAAAACAAGTGATCAAATGTTATATTTAATTGAAATTTAATCCTCAATGTACTTTCCCTGATTATCTATAACTTTCTTCCATCTATTTACAAGCTTTTTAATCCCATCAACGTAAAACTCTTTTAGTTTCAAAACAAAGAACTCTGAAATGTCAGTTTCGACCTCCTGGCTTGCGAAAGTTATGTCCTCCAAATGATTCTGTAAACTACGAAACAAATGGTAGTCTGAAGGAGCAAGGTCGGGAGAATAAGGTGGATGAGGATTTTTTTCCTAGCCAAGCTCTTCAATCTTCTGTGATGTGATCTTTGCAGTGTGGGGTCGTGCATTGTCCTGATGAAACATCACTTCTTTTCAATTCACTAAAGCAGGTCTTTTTTCCTTCAAAGCTTGGTTCAAACACTCTAATTGCTGACAGTAGACTTGAGCATTGATTGTTGCATTAGGTGGTAACAATTCAAAGTGAACTACTCCTTTGCAATCCCACCAGATAGAGAGAAGAACCTTTTTCCCATGAAGTTCCCTTCTCAGTTGTGCTTGAGCTTTTTCCCTTTTACCAAGCTGCTGTTTACGACGTTTTACATTTTGATAAAAGATCCATATTTCGTCACCAGTCACAAGTCTATCCAAAAAGGGTGAAATGAGTTCATGAGAATGGAGAAAAGAGCAGATGTCAACTTGGGATTTGCAGTTGCTTTTGGACAATTCATGAGGCACCCATTTTCCAAGTTTAGGAATCTTTCCAAGTTGTTGAAGATGACGATGAACAGCTGTATGGTTTGAACTAAGCTTTATTGCCAATTCTTCAACTGATAATGCAGAATTTTCTTCAAGTAATGCCTCAAGGAGTTTATCATCAAACTCAACTGGACGTCCTGTTCGATCTTCATCTTCAAGGCTGAAATCTCCACTTCTGAATTTTGCGAACCATCTTCTGCAAGTTCTTTCATTCAAGCATTCTTTCCCATAAACTGAATGTATGTTTCAAGTCGCATCAGCTGCAGAGTTTCCTTTTTTGTACTCATAAAGCATTATGTGCCTCAAATGCTCTTTGAATACTTCCATGTTAGAAAAGGTTTTAATCAAAGAAATTTTAATTCTATTATTCTGTAAAATAATATTTAATTAGTTTAAATATACACAAATACATAAAAATAATTTTTACTTCCATTAGACATTCTAAAATACTATTAAATTTCATTCAATTTTAAAAATGGTAAAATCAGACAGAACTTATGGGATGACCTGTTGGTATTTATATGCATCCCCATACTTGTACTTTTTCTAAATTGTCTCTTGGTTGGGGAAATTATCCAGGAGAGAAATTAACTGGGGTTAGTTGTCCTAGAACTGATTCTGATGTCTTTAGATCTATTTGTTATAGCCAAGACACTGATTAATCGATGGCCCAGTGTATTAACCTTTTAATATTAAAGCCGGCCATATCAGGCCCAAATATTCTACCTTTTATGTTCAAACTGACCAGATCAGGCCTATCACATCTGCCTTACAATGTCATTCTAAAAATAAGTAATCACATAATTGAAATCTCACAAAAAAAACAAGATACTACATGATTAATTCAAGCTAATTTGAATAAATAAGCATTATGTTTGACAGAGTAACCTGAATGCTAAATGGTTGAGCTGTAAGTAGTAAACACTGAAAGTAAAATAAGATTGCATACTAACAGTCTTCTCTGAAAATTATAATTATATTTTGTTTATTAAGGAAATTAAGATTTCTACAAAAGAGATGCAAAATCAGTTTCTCTTTGACTCAGCAAGTATCAACTGACGTACATTGGTTTTTATGGATTATAAACCAACAGTTAAGTATTTTGATCGCAGACATGATCACTGTACACTTAACTATACCAAACTGCGATATAGTACATTGTATCATGACTAACACACTAACTGTTTACAGTTCAGTCTACATGTAAGTTCATTATGCATCTCAGTGTTACTTAATTTTATGTTGAAGGTGAAAGCAACACTACAGAATTGACAAGTGGTACTGTGTTTTGTAAACGACTTGTTTCTTATCAAGGAAGAGATTTCTTACTCATCAGAAACTAGATAAAACCATAAGATCCTCAAACACCTGTGAAAATTCACCATTGAAACTAAACACTTTCTAAGTCAAACTTCTGACAGCAATAATGACTGAGCGACTACTTCAACAACAACAACAAGTGCTGATTAAAGATCAATAACACAGATCAATGAAGGTAATTGTGCTTGCATGGCTGAAATAACTATGGTGGATTAAACAAACAAAGTATATGGTAAAACAGATGTTAAAGTGATAATAGAGATGACAGTATGATGATTTTTAGAGTCAGTAATAACGATCTTAACACTGGTGATGATGATGATGATGATGATGATAGTGGTGGTATTGATTATAGTGGTAGTGGTGGGAGATTACTACAGTGGCAATGATTATGATGATGAGTGAGATTAGTGAAATTAAAGCTGAGCTTTAAGCTAAGATTGACATTTCTTTTCTGGCATCAGGCAGCCATATTACAATGGTCGGTGGCGTAGGGAGTGAGGGTGGTGGTAGGTTTGGGGGTGTGGGAAATGATTTTCTAATAACATTACACTTTAGCAACAAAAAAATAACAAGAAATATGTAATTATATTTTGTATTTGACAAGAGCTGGATGTTAACTCACACAACAGTTTGCTAATTTATACGGAACAGGGAGATAAACAAAAGTAAATAACAGCTGTGTGCGGGTGAAAGGGATGGGTAGGGAGCCCATGTTACCATTACCTTCTCTCTTTTACTTGTTTTCTCTCATTAGGTTGTGGCCATGCTGAAGCACCAACTAGAAGAGTTTACTTGGTCAAATTGACACAAGTGCTTATTTTTTGTTTAAAGTTTGGTACTTACCTTATCAATCTCTTTTGTTACACTGCTAGATATCAGGGATGTAAACAAACCAACACTTGTCATGTGGCGGTATGGGACAAATGGACACATACACATACATATACATATAGACATATATATGTGAATGGGTGTGTGTGTGTGTGTGTGTGTGTGTGTATCCCACCTATTTAGCAAAGGGAGCACTTCCACTTTCACACACATGTATACACACTATAGAACTTCTGCCAACCAAATTCACTCACAAGGCTTTGGTTGGCTTGAGGTTATTGTTGAAGACACTTACCCAAGGTGCCATACAGTGAGACTGAACCAGAAACCATGTGATTGGGAAGAAAATTTTTTACCCAACTAGTTGACTTCATATTTAAAAACCTTAAATAGAGAAGGTATTCTCTAGCTAACAGGTAACTTGGGTCTCTGGAAAGACAACAAAAGAATGAGAATCTGAGGTGATTATCCCAATTTTTTAAAAGGGAAACAAGAGAGAGTGATCTAATTACAGAGGAATCTCTTGTTGAACCTTCTTGGTAAAGCCTATGCTAGGCACTTGGGAAAAAGATATAGGGGAATTGTTGAGTCCAAACTGAGTGGCTTCCATCCTGGATGCAACACAACTACTCTGTACTTATCCTTACCAATGGCCATGAATATTGATTAATGATTGAAAAAGTATGATTACAAATACAAGTGACTGAAATAGGTCCTTTGAAGGACCACTGAAGTAATTATGTTCAACAGGATGCGTAGCTTAGAGATCAGGGAGTCTCTCCAAGTGAATCCAATACTTCTCAGCATTGAGAGTTCACAGCACCGTAACTACAGACATGTGATTAGAATGTTGCAGGAAAGAATTACAAAATAGATTCTTCAAGCCAAGCTAAGCAGAAGGAGATCTAAGGGCAGACCAAGAACAAGATAGTTGGATAATATCTATAGTCTCAGTTGGTCACTCTTGAGCACCCAGCCAAAAAGTATAATGATAGTTGCTTTTGATAGGACCCTATAGAGAAGATGTCCGAAGACTATACCCCCATGACCCTCCCAGGAATGGGAGATGGAGAAGATGGATGGCTGTCTTAAATTTCTTCGGGCATGTCATAAATTTCTTCAGGCACATCATGAAAATAAGAAAAGCAAATAAACATTTCATTTCTGTATTACATGCCTGGAGAAATTTAGAAAAATTTAAGACATTTCTGAAGGAATTTAAGTTCCTACTGTAATGTCAGAGTGAGTGGAAATTGTAATTTTTACTTCTTGATTTTGAAGATTTTAACATATGAAAAAATAATAATTTCGATAATAAATGTAATTAGCAGATGATGAAACTAGTCTATTTAATGCATTCAAGTGTTTTAGTATTTTGTGACGTCAGCTGAAAGTTATATCTGCAGGTAAGTAATTATGTACCTTGTGCAATGGTCACAACATGGCAATTATATTAAACACTTAACAGACAGTTGATTAACATCAATGAACAATCAGCTTAATTAACATCAATGAACAAATAGCTAATTAACATTTCATCACACACAACTGTTGATGTATGAATACATGTACGTTATACATGTATCTATATGTGTGTGTGTGTGTGTGTGTGTGTGAGTGTGTGTGTGTATACATACATACACACACACACATCCATCCATCCATCCATACATACATACATACATACATACATACATACATACATACATACATACACACACATACACTTACACACACACATGCACAAGGTGTTGAAGCTAAATTTGACTATTTTTTATGTCTTCTAATTTCAGAAACTGCTTGATGAATTGATGAACAATGAATGATTTTGGAGAGCATAAAGGTTAAAGTTGTTGTTGAGAAAAAGTTAGCTGACATGGAGGATTGGAAGGCATCTGAATATTGGAAAAAGTTACCTGTATCATAATAATTCATGCCAAGTGGCAAAATGCTACATTATGACTGCTGCTCAATGCTCTGTGAACACTGCAAAGCCTTTTAGGGATTCCCCCCCCCCACCACCACCACCACTGCAAGATAATCAGTGAGGGATGAGTAAGCCACCACAGTTTCATGTGATTGATCTATGAATTGATCAATCAACATGAAGCTGTGCTGTGATGTGGCTTCTCAGATCTAAAATTTGTCCCTTTTTTTATCCTATGAAAACTGTTTGGCAATCTAAAGAGTTTACCACCAACCACATGGTTCTGAGTTCAACCTCACTCCATGGCAGCCTGTCATGTGTATGTGTGTGTTTGACCCCACTACTGCTTGACAATTGGTGTTGGTATGTTTACATCCCTATTCAGCAAAGGACACCAGTAGAATAAGTACCATAATTAAAAGAAATAAGTACTGGGGTTGATTCATTCAACTAAACATTTAAGGCAGTGCCTCAAAATGGCAGCAATGTCACATACTTGGTGACCTCACTGGTGCTGTTGTCACATAAAAAGAACTCAGTATACTCAGACAGGTGGAGAGCCTGAAGGGTGAAACAAGCTCTACTGTTAAACCAGCCAACCAATGCAGTGTGGAAAATGGACATCATATATATATATATATATATATATATATATATATATATATATATATATATATATATATATATATATATATATATATATAGGCACAGGAGTGGCTCTGTGGTAAGAAGCTTGCTTTCCAACGGCGTGGCACCTTGGGCAAGTGTTTTCTACTGTAGTCTCAGGCTGACCAAACCCTTGTGTGTGGATTTGGTAGACAGAAACTGAAAGAAGCCTGTTTTGTGTGTATGTATATATATATATATAGCAATGTTAAATCTCTGAATGAGGTATTAACAGTAACTGCACAACAAGGTGAAGTATATTTGCCACTTAAATGCAGCTGATCCCTAAGGGTGGATGTTACTGTTGCTTTTAGCCCCAGGAGAACATCTCCTCCAGCTGGCTATTGACACACATCTGTGTCCTGTCTGTATTTGCAAAGCGAAGTCACCACCTCATCCCAGGTCTTCCTGGGTCTACCTCTTCCACAAGTTCCCTCAACCGCTAGCATGTGGCACTTTTTCACACAGCTATCCTCATCCATTCTCACCACATGACCATACCAGCACAATTGTCTCTCTTGCACACCACAACTGATGCTTCTTAGGTTCAACTTTTCTCTCAAGGTACTTACACTCTGTCGGGTATGCACACTTACATTACACATCCATCGGAGCATACTGGCTTCATTCCTTGCGAGCTTACACATGTCCTCAGCAGTCATGGCCCATGTTTCACTGCCATATATATATATATATATATATATATATATATATATATATAATAATATTAGGGACAAAATCCAAAATTACAGGTAAAAACTCAATTAAAATCATACATACATACATACATACATACATACATATATATATGCTGTTTAATGCTGAAAAGTTTCAAGTCCTATGCTATCAGCATGCAGAGCTAACTGCAATACCAATAAAATACACTGCACTTGGTAGGATTGCAATCCCAGAGATACAGTCAGTGAGACCTGGGCATTTACATGATTAATAATTTATCATTCCATGTACATGTTGCTAAGTTGGTAATGAAATGCAGACAGCTGACTGGATGGATTCTTAGAGCTTTTAAATTGAGAAATCAGGAAACCATGCTGGTCCTCTGGAGGACATTTATCCAAAGCCTCTTTGACTAATTCTCCCAGCTATGGTCACCAACCAGTGCAAAATTAATTTCAGGACTTGAGGCAATTCAACAAAGCTACACAAAGAAGTTAGACCCTCCATTATTATTTACCATATATATAGCACTGCATATCCCTTACATCTCCTCTCCAGGGAGTAGAATTCCAGTTCCTTCAACCTCACCCATGCGTTTTACTGATTCTATCTTCTTTGTGTAGTGGCATTGGATCGCCTCTATTTCTGCAATTAGTTTAACACTCTATGGGGACCACAACTGGGAGCAGTAATCCAGAAGACTGAGGACAAAGGTTCTCCAAAGCAGAAGCATTGTGTCCCTGTTCCTGGTCCTGAAGGATCTAAGGATCCAACCTACCACCTGCCTGCATAATGTTGCCATCTGAGTAATGTTTACATGGAAAGTTGTGTTGTTGCTCGTGTGGATTCCCAGGTCATGTACCAACTCTAACTCTCAGATTACATTGCCTGCTGGTCCCATGTACTTCAGTTGTAGTTTGTTTGTGGGCTGATAGTGGAGTGCTTCAAATTTTGCAGCATTGAATTGCCTATTATACTCATTAGCCCATTTATATATTGCGTTCAGGTCATTCTGAGAGAGCAACCACAAACAGTAGTGGTCCCAGCACTGTTCCCTGGGGGATTCTGCTGAGGATTGGCGTCACTTCAGAGAGAGCACCATTTGCTATGACAGCCTGACTTCTGCCCTTCAGGAAATCATGTAGACACTCTTCCAGTCTACCAGCAATACTGAGGTCACGCAATTTGTGACATATCATCCCATGACCAACTTTGTCAAAGGCCTTGGCAAAGTCGAGATATATCACATCCACATTTGAATAGTTGAGCTGTTGCTTTAGTACCTTGTCGAAGTGCTGTAGTAGCTATGTTAGGCAGCTCCTTCCAGGATGGTAACCATGTTGCATGTCTGTAAGCAAGACATTTTCTTCTAGGAATGTGGTCAGTCTTTTTCTGACAATGTGTTCCATGATCTTGCTGACATGTGAAGTCACAGAGATAGGCCTGTAGTTTATGGCATCTGCTCTGCTTTCTCCTTTGTGGACAGGACAGATTATTCCTTTTAACATTTGAGGAAATGTATTGTATTCAAGGGAACTCTGGAAAAGCATTTGCAGTGGTTTTGCAAGAGCTTTCATGCATGTTTTTAACAAAATTGCTGGGAGTTCATCTGGGCCTGTTGCAGAGTCTGAGTTTATGATAAAAAAAAGATCACTGATGTCCAAGAAACAACTGTGTGGAAACACAGAGACAAGCTTACACATTACTTGTTCACTAGGTGTAGCCAGTGGTTATGCAAGGTTAGTGAGTAATATTTTTGGTGTAAAACGAGAGAGAGAAAGGGAAATTGATACATGTCTAGTGAGACAGTTGCAAGAGAAATACCTAGCCAAGGATAAACCTCTGTACCTGGCTTTCGTTGACATGGAGAAAGCCTTTGACAGGGTCCCCCGATCCCTTATCTGGTGGTCAATGAGGAAACTTGGGATAGAAGAATGGCTAGTGAGAGCTGTGCGAGCCATGTACAGAGATGCGGCCAGTAAGGTGAGGGTTGGAAATGAGTACAGCAATGAATTCCGGGTAGAGGTAGGGGTCCACCAAGGTTCCGTCCTCAGCCCCCTATTATTTACCATAGTCCTCCAGGCAATCACAGAGGAGTTCAAGACAGGTTGCCCCTGGGAGCTCCTCTATGCTGATGACCTTGCCCTAATTGCGGAGTCACTATCAGAACTAGAGGAGAAGTTTCAGGTGTGGAAGCAAGGTCTAGAATTGAAGGGCCTTAGAGTCAACCTAGCTAAAACCAAAATCCTAATAAGTAGGAAGGTAGATAAAACACAAACCCCTTCAGGTAGATGGCCCTGCTCAGTATGTAGAAAAGGAGTAGGTAGTAACTCTATAAGATGTACCCGGTGCAAGCTATGGACACATAAGAGGTGCAGCAACATCAAAGGCAGGTTAACTAGCAAGTTAGTTTTTGTTTGTGGCAGATGTTCAGGTGCAATAAAGACTGCAAACAAACAGGAAACAACTTCTATCTCATTCCAGGGTGAAAAACTAGAGGTAGTCGATAGCTTCCGCTATCTGGGCGACCAAGTTAGTAGTGGGGGTGGGTGCGCTGAAAGTGTAGCTGCTAGAATAAGAATAGCCTGGGCAAAGTTTAGAGAGCTCTTACCCCTGCTGGCGACAAAGGGACTCTCACTCAGAGTAAAAGGCAGACTGTATGACGCATGCGTACGAACAACCATGCTACATGGCAGTGAAACATGGGCTGTAACTGCTGAGGACATACGTAAGCTCGCAAGGAATGAAGCCAGTATGCTCCATTGGATGTGTAATGTCAATGTGAATACCCGTCAGAGTGTAAGTATCTTGAGAGAAAAGCTGAACATTAGAAGCATCAGTTGTGGCATGCAAGAGAGACGATTGCGCTGGTATGGACATGTGGTGAGAATGGAGGAGGATAGCTGCGTGAAAAAGTGCCACACCCTAACAGTTGAGGGAACCCGTGGAAGAGGTAGGCCCAGGAAGACCTGGGCTGAGGTGGTGAGGCAAGACCTTCGTACATTGGGCCTCACCGAGGCGATGACTACGGACCGAGACCTTTGGAAATGGGCTGTGCGTGAGAAGACCCGGCAAGCCAAGTAAGATCGTTGCCAGTGCCCCTGGACTGGTTCTTGTGCGGGTGGCACATGAGATGCACCATTTTGAGCGTGGCCGTTGCCAGTACCGCCTGACTGGCTCCTGTAGGATTTTCGAGCGAGATCGTTGCCAGTGCCCCTGGACTGGCTTGTGCGGGTGGCACATAAAAGACACCATTTCGAGCGTGGCCGTTTTCGTGCGGGTGACACGTAAAAGCACCCACTACACTCTCTGAGTGGTTGGCGTTAGGAAGGGCATCCAGCTGTAGAAACTCTGCCAAATCAGACTGGAGCCTGGTGTTGCCATCCGGTTTCACCAGTCCTCAGTCAAATCGTCCAACCCATGCTAGCATGGAAAGCGGACGTTAAACGATGATGATGATGTGTATCATATACAGGTATGGCTATATAGATGTGGATTTTGCTCCGTAACTGCTTGATCTCAACTTCTATCTAACTGTGTGGCATTTAGAGTAAGTTTTCTACTGTAACCAATATAGTGTAAATATAATTGAAACTGTATGTATATGTGTTGTGTATCTGTATGAGGACATTCTACACCTCTGCAGAAAATCAGCAAGCTAAAAGCAGTAATGTTTGTTGACATTCTTTGCCAACCAAGTCACCCTCTAACTCTGCACTTTTGAAGACAAGTGAAATAAAATATCGCTTACTTGAAAATTACAAAAATATTGAAGGTTTAATGATAGGAGAAGCATCCAGCTATGAAAACAATGCATCAGTGATATGTATTTATCCAATCCATGCTAGCATGGAAAAGCAGATGTAAAACAAATGACTATATGGTAAAACTTTTGTTAAGTTTTGTGTATGAAATTACACTTCCAAATTGTTAGTCAACTTGAAGATATAAACAGATAAGACACTTACTCAAGGTGTCATGAAGCTGAATTAACCCTAAAACCACACGGATGTAAAGTGAAATTCTTAACCCCACAACCATGCTTAAAATTTGTGATATCTGTTTTTATATTTTTTACACTCTCTGAGTCACCCACTACACTCTTGGAGTGGTTGGTGTTAGGAAGGGCATCCAGCTGTAGAAACTCTGCCAAATCAGATTGGAGCCTGGTGTAGCCATCTGGTTTCACCAGTCCTCAGTCAAATCGTCCAACCCATGCTAGCATGGAAAGCAGACGTTAAACGACGATGATGATGCGGCTGCTTTTTTTTGTCTCAATTACTGTAAAATTATCATCTAATATGTTATTCATTACATCACATCTCTATTTGATTACTGAGTGCTCCAGTGCTGGGGCCACTAGAAAATGCACTTAGTACACTGCTAAGCAGTTGGTGACAGGAAGAGTATCCAGTTGTAGAAACTAAACCAAATGTCTTTAGGAGCAGTAGTTCCTAATAAAGAATTACTCAGACTGTGATGACCTGTCCAACTTATACAAGCATGGTAAGTTGACAGACAACAATGGCGGCGATGACGACAATGACCAGCTTCTATCTACAGCCTTGGATGTTTTGGGGGTTCTGTTGTCTCAGTGTTAATGAAACTCATGCACATGGTAGATTATGGTATATTTCACAATATACATTAGTTTTAATATCTGGTTGACCCTCCTTTAGCATCAATTACTACTTTTATACTGTACATATGCAACCAATTATGAGTAAGACCAACGTCCAAAATTATGTTTCCTTGATTATTTCAGAGTTTTATGCTAAAACATGTTGTAGATACAGTTAATAAACAGTAAAATACCTAAAACGAGGGAGTTGAGTGAGTGTGAATGAGGTCAAATTGTAGCTCATCATGAAGATGGAATATCTGAAAGGTAAATTGCTCAGAAAATGAAATGTTCTCGATGTGCAGTTCAAACGACTCTCAAGTGCTTCAGAGAGATGAAAGATGTGAAGACAATACAAAGAACAGGTAGAATAAAG
This sequence comes from Octopus bimaculoides, assembly GCF_046866305.1. Classification (NCBI taxonomy): domain Eukaryota; kingdom Metazoa; phylum Mollusca; class Cephalopoda; order Octopoda; family Octopodidae; genus Octopus; species Octopus bimaculoides. The sequence continues at coordinate 32,044,704 of NC_142944.1, read as the reverse complement.
ATTACATCACCTCATGATGACAGATCCATCATCTGTCATTTGCTCAAAAACAGGGGAAAAACATCATTGGGGCTCTGTGTGGACTTCAATGAGGCAAGTACTTCACAAATATCAACCAGTACTGTTAGAAAAAGGCTTGTCGAGTACGGTCTGAAAGGCTGTAAAACCAGGAAGAAGCTATGGGTTTCTGAAGCGAATATGGAAAAACATCGTTAGTGGGCCAAAAACCACTCAAATTGGACCAGTGAGCAATGATCGACAGTTGTATGGTCTGATGAAAGTAACTATGAAGCAAGATAGT
>NC_142944.1:31986903-32039403 GCF_046866305.1 Octopus bimaculoides | reverse complement strand
ATGTATGCACGTATGTATGCATGCATGTATGTATGTATGTATGTATGTACATATGTATGTATGTATGTATGTATGTATGTATGTATGTGTATGTATGTATGTATGTATGCATGTAAGGATGTATGTATGCATGTATGTGTGTGCATGTATGTGTGTACATGTATGTGTGTGCATGTATGCATGTGCATGTATGTGTGTGCATGTGTGTATGTATGTACGTGTATGTCTATGTAAATGCATGCCTACATGTATTCGTGTGTATGTATAGGTGTGTATGTGTGTGTATGTACATGTGTGTATATGCATTTTTGTGCATGTATATGTGTACATATAATTGCATGTGCATATGTGTGTGTGTGTATGCAAAGTTTGTCCATCTACTTATTTATGATCTGTTTAGATTTTTTTTTTGGCTTCTTTATCAACAAAACCCAGATCTTCTTCGGTTATGCTTACATTTTTCATGAACACACACCCAAACATGCAAATGAACTCAGAAATGCATAGCCCCCACCCCATGCACATGCATGCACAAACAACCATTTGCCACTAACACAAACCACATGTATGTGCATACAGACAAATACACGCTCAACAATAAACTACTAACACACACACACACACACACACACACATTCTCTCTAATTAATATAAAAGCACACACATACACTTAATACACATCTACTAATACACAACATGCTCATTAATACTCAGCTACACACACAGATATACCTATACATGCACACACACATATTTAGAAACAGATATCATCACACACATTCCATTTTCAGCAAATGCAGGAGCCTCTACATGGTCGCTTGACATACTAAAAATAGCAATCAGATCATCATCATCATATACACACATGATAAACCGCACATACACACACCCCACTATCTTAGAAAGGGATGCATCAGATAACGTGGTCCTCGTTGACTAGCACATAGGTCAGCACCATTTGAGCAGCCCCATGCTCAGAGCCATCCCAGATATGGCCGTTCTGTCCATTTCCTAAGAATAAACGACAATATCAACAATACACATATACACATAGAAGCATACACTTATACTCTTACCAACCAACACAAATATACATTATCCCCAACAGACACACACACATTATCACTAACACACACATTATCACTAACACACACATTATCACTAACACACACACACACACATACACAAATTATCACCAACACACACATTATCATCAACACACGCACACACATCAACACATGCACAACAACACACACATGCAACATGCATACATGTTCGTTTACTGATACAGTTACCACCACATATGTACACATAGAACATTATGCATTAGTGTATGTTGTTGAGTGCATGTGTATGTGTTGATGTGTAAGTATAACCGTATCAGTCACAATTATATACATATATCTGTGTGTGTATGTATGTGTGTGCTGTAAAGAGCACCAACAGGCTTCCACATGCAGAGTAGATTGACAAAAGGAACTAAAAATCTTGTTCTTATATAACCTAAGTTACCATTAGTTCAATGAAGAAGATATATTTAATGATCAGAGAAGAGATTAGAATGTTTGACTGTGGCAGTGTTCTGTTTCTCTCACATTACAAATAATCGACAGAGAGACAGGGAGAAACTGGCATAAATCAAAGAGAGAATGAAGAGATGAGAGAGAGAGAGAGAGAGAGAGAGAGAGAGAGAGAGAGACAAAAGGGAAATGAAAAGGAGAAGAGGGTGGGGAGGAAATTGGTGAAAGTGAAATGAAAGAGAAGGCAACTGATCAAAGGGAAATGGTAGAGAAAGGGAGGAAGAGAAAGAGAGTGAAATAGGTTGAAACTGGTTGAAGACAGAGGAGAATGTTAATGAGAGAGGAGGAAAGAAGGAAAAAAGTAGAAAGCGAAGTAAGGGAGTTGAAGAGAAGGGAAAGGACAGAGAGAGAGAGAGAGAGAGTGAGAGAATACAAAGGATAAAGAGAAGGAGAGAGAGAGATAGATGATAGACAGAAATAATAAGAGAAAAAGAACAAGAGAAAGAACTAGAGATAATGGGGGTAGGATAGAGAGAGAGAAAGAGAGAATGCGAGGGAAAGAGAGAGAGAGAAATAGAGATGATGGGGTTAGGACAGAGAGAGTGAGTGACAGAAGAGAATACACTCAATATACTAGTTGCCCTATTAAGTCTATATGGTTCCATTCTAAGTGTGAAACTATAATCTGTCGGCCTTCAAATTAAAAATAAACACCACTATACTTCATCTGGTCAACACAGACCGCACAGAGTGTGTTAGTGATCAAATATGATACAGTACATTGCACTACACAACAGAAAAAAGAGCCACTACCAGTGGTTCTCAACCAGGGTCCATATGGCCTTTGTGGGTCCATATATGATTTTGTCGTTAAGATTTATGTACAATAAATTGGTTATTTTTCTTCTACAATACACAAAATATTTTAACACTTCATTTCATACAATTCCTAAAATTTAATTCTAAAAATAAAATAGGATTTTTTAAACATTGAATGGCTATGAGGGTTCACCCAGTAAAATAAGAATTAAAGGGGTCCATACAGCATTGGATTAACCATTAAGCAAAATATGCACGTGCTTAGACCATCAAAGGAAGGGGGAGCACCACAAAAATGGTAAATGGTCTATAGCACAAAAGAAATCACTTTAAACATGCTAAAATAGCATTCAAAGTCGTTTATATGAATGGAAATATAATTTCGAAGCGTACATGGTGTCATAGTGAGGATTTGATCAAAGGTTTTTCAATTAAAAAAAAGTAGGAGAAAACTTTTCAAATATAAATAAAATGGAAGTATAAAATTATAAACATTATTTTCCATTTTACTGTTAGTAAAATTTATTTTATGGTATATTACTGTTTATATTTTGAATTACATCTCTATGGAGGCATTAAAATCTTTTAAGTGCTTAGGGCCTCAGTGGGTCTTAATCCGGCCATGGGTCCATAGGTTGAAAATGGTTGAGAACCACTGATCTATATGGTTGACTGACCAGTTAGAAATAGCAGCCAAACATCCTGCAAATTACATGTTGCTGTATTTAGCAAGAAGAGAACTTATCATCATCTTTTCATGTCTTCTGTTTTTCCATGCTTGCATGAGTTAGAACAAGTCCTCTCTAGAGCACAGTGTCTTGCTTTTATTCTTTTATTCTTTTACTTGTTTCAGTCATTTGACTGCTGCCATACTGGAGCACTACCTTTAATTGAACAAATCGACCCCAGGACTTATTCTTTGTAAGCTTAGTACTTATTCGATCGGTTTCTTTTTCCAAACCGCAAAGTTATGGGGGCGTAAACACACCAACATTAAAAAATATATGTGATGGGCCTCTTTCAGTTACTGTCTACCATATCCCCTCACAAAGCTTTGGTCAGCCCGTGGCTATAGTAGAAGACACTTGCCCAAGGTGCCATGCAGTGGGACTGAACCTGGAACCATAGGTTGGGAAGTAAGCTTGTTACCACACAGCCGCTCCTGCACCTATATTGTATTTCTTTATTTCCTTCAGAACATTCAGCATCCCATGATCAACTTCACCACTTCTGTACGTCTTCCTCTTCCACTGGTCCATTTCTCCTTGGTCTCATCATCTGTATGCATTACAAGTATTGCATATTGATACCAATGTAGTTGTCTCTTACATACAATACTTGGTTCCTCTTATATTCAGTTTTCAGCTCATCCAGCCAAGTATGTTCACTTAATTTCTTTCCAGACATCATATATCCTCTGCATTCAGTATCCATGTTTCACAACCATAAATAGTATTGCAGTTCATAGTCTCCTTTCACTCAGAAAGCAAATACTTCGGATGTCAGCAGAAATAATAACTCCTTGAACTTTTCCCACCCTATTCTTATCCTGGCTGATTGGTTTTCGGTACATATTTAAACATCCCAGATATCCATAAAAAAAACGGAACGATCACATTTGGGTTATTTATGAGCATAGATCTACTTGATTATGGTTTCTTCTTACTTTTGAAGCACTGGGTTGGAAAATGCTGGTGACTTCTTTCGTAAGCATTATGATCAGCTTCTCATGGAACTTCTATCAGAGAATACCTTCCTTTAAGCATTTCTGTGTTCTTTTACAAGACACCATCTTGTCATCTTTTAGATATAGACAAATTTACCACACCTTTTAGGGGTCTCAAAATCAAAACAAATTCTGTAAAATCATTTTGTCTACTGCATTAGCAATTCAACAATTCTATCAGTTTTTCCACTTTGAACTCGTTTACTCTTTTACTCTTTTACTTGTTTCAGTCATTTGACTGTGGCCATGCTGGAGCACCGCCTTTAGTCGAGCAAATCGACCTCAGGACTTATTCTTTGGAAACCTAGTACTTATTCTATCGGTCTCTTTTGCTGAAACGCTAAGTTACGGGGACATAAACACACCAGCATCGGTTGTCAAGCGATGTTGGGGGGACAAACACAGACATACAAACACATACACACATACATATATATATACATATATATACGATGGGCTTCTTTCAGTTTCCATCTACCAAATCCACTCACAAGGCTTTGGTCGGCCTGAGGCTAAAGTAGAAGACACTTGCCCAAGGTGCCACGCAGTGAGACTGAACCCGGGACCATGTGGTTGGTAAGCAAGCTACTTACCACACAGCCACTCCTACACCTTATGTTTTTTCTTTTTTTCTACTTCTTCACTTTGAGAAAAATGAAAGGCAGAGTGATCTCAGCAGGATCTGAACTCAGAACATAAAGATTCAGGACATCTTCTACAAGGCATTTTGCTTGATGTTGTGATTGCAGGTATACATCTGGCTACACAGCAACATCATTAAATCTCATACTACATTGATGTGTCAAGATGACATATCTTGCAATGTAAAAATTTACAAGTAGGCACAGGAGTGGCAGTGTGGTAAGTAGCTTGCTTACCAACCACATGGTTCCGGGTTCAGTGTCTTCTACTATAGCCTCGGGCTGACCAAAGCCTTGTAAGTGGATTTGGTAGACGGAAACTGAAAGAAGCCTGTCGTATATATATATATATATATATATATATATATATATGTATGTGTGTTTGTGTGTCTGTGTTTGTCCCCCTAGCATTGCTTGACAACCGATGCTGGTGTGTTTATGTCCCCGTCACTTAGCGGTTCGGCATAAGAGACCGATAGAATAAGTACTAGGCTTACAAAGAATAAGTCCCGGGGTCGATATGCTCGACTAAAGGCAGTGCTCCAGCATGGCCGCAGTCAAATGACTGAAACAAATAAAAGAGTAAAAGAGTAAAAGAGTAAGTAATTTAACTTCATAAATTGGTGGGGAGACCATTTTTTATGCTTTGTTATATATTTTATTAATTATGGCATCATTGGTTACAGTTTTTCAAAAGGTCAATCACTGTCACTCATCTCAAATGCAAGAATACAGTGACCCAAAGGAAGCACCTGCACAATTTGAAGAGAGAAAATGCCAAAAGGCATTTCTTTTTTCTTTTTCAGTGCAATGATTTATAGATTATCTTTGTTATCGTGTACATTTTTGTTGTTATACATTGATGACAAGCAGGTAGGCTTGTATTATACACACATAATTAATCATGTATAGTTGCAGAAGTCAGTTACTCTAGAGGTGTTAATATCTTTTCCAAAACCATTTATATAAAATATTTATGGATAGTTATTTTAAAACTTGCAGTTCCTCTATTGGAATTAATGTGGATTATAATCAGAGTAACCATTGGTGCATTTGATTGTTAGCAAATGTTCAAGTGACAATCTGGTGAAGATGGGATTTTCAAGCAAAGAAAAAAACTAGCTTGTACACATTTTACAAATACAATATATCAAAGAGTGTGCATCTCTCTTATATATGTGTGTGTGTGTGTGTGTGTGTACGTACGTACATACATACATACATACATACATACATACATACACACACACACACACACACACATATATATATATATATATATATCCACAGTCCAATGACTGAAACAAGTAAAAAAAAACAAAAAAGATATACACATAGTTGTGTGGTTAAAAAGTTTGTTTCCCAGCTAGTGATAACTGGAAATGAATGACACCATCATAGAAGCAGTAAAATTCATTTTTAATCTTCTATCTAAATTGGTAACATGTCCAGCCATGGAGAAATATTACCTGGCTTAGAAACAGACGAGGATTAACAGGAAGGGCATCGGACCATAGAAAATATGATTCAACTAATTCCATGTGACCAAGAAAACATAGAAAAGTAAATGTTAAACTGATGATGATATGTATGTATGTATATATATGAAGGCAGCGAGCTGGCAGAATCGTTAGCACACCGGCCAGAATGCTTAGCGGTATTTTGGCTGCCATTATGTTCTAAGTTCAAATTCCACTGAGGTCAACTTTGCCTTTCATCCTTTTGGGGTCAATTAAAAAAGTACCAGTTAGGCACTGGGGTTGATGTAATCGACTTAATCGCTTTGTCTGTCCTTGTTTGTCCCCTCTATGTTTAGCCTCATGTGGGCAATAAATAGATATGCATGTATGTATGAGAGAGAGAGAGAGAAAGAGAGAGAGAGAGAGAGAGTGTGTGTGTGTGTGTGCATGCACGCATGTGTGTGTGTGTGTGTGTATATATTGTGCAGACCCCTTCAGTCATGTATGTCCATGGGATTGCACCTAGAAAGTTCCCCTCTGAGGCACCAGTCAGGACAAAGTTGTTTGTGGAAGACCAGCAGTCACCTATGCATACCTGTCTCCCCTCTTCACACCCCTGATGCTATCCAAGTGAAAAGCAAAGGCTGATACAGCTTGGCACCAGTGACATCCCAACTCATTTCTACAGCTGATTGAACTAGAGCAATGTGAAATAAAGTGTCTTGCTCAAGAACACAACACACAGCCCGGTCCAGGAATTGAACTCACAACCTCATGATTTGAAGCCCAATGCTCTAACCACTGAGCCATGTGCCCTCACACACACACACACACACACACACACACACACACGCACACATATATTCATACAAATGAAGAGCTTCCATAGTTTTACTATCTACCAAACTCCACTCAAAGTATTAGTTAACTGAAGGGCATTTATTGTAAAAGGCATTTGCCCAAGGTATAACACACTGAGATTGAACACGAGACTACATAGTTGCAAAGCAAACATCTTAACTACACAAATATGCCAGCACATATTGAATACACTGTTTCTATACAGATAGATATATAATAAACAAATTTTTGCTGAAATATTTAGTCTATTGTAGTTTACAAGTTCAGTGCTGCAGGGGAACTATGCTTTAAGTGGTGGAGGTTGTGGGAAGAGTCTGAGAGTCATAATGCAGAAATAAAGAAAAAAAAAACTGAAGAATGAGAGAACTAATGATAAAACTTTGAGAGTTTGGAATGTTGGTAAAGAAACCAAATATAAAAAGAGAATCAATAAATAATATCTGGTTCAAAGAAGGGAAGAAATAAAAAAAAGTATAAAAATAAAGTTTAAAAAATTGACTCATCTCCCCCTCCACCCTCCGCATTATGACCAGAAGTGAAAATATTTCTCAAACTCTGCAGCAATAGCAGAGAGTTTCATTACAGTGAAACAGAGACAAACCAATGAGTGGGTCTCTGAGGTCACATGACCTCACTGGGAAATAACAACCATAATCTGCAAATTACACCCTACCATCCATCACTAATCATTAATCATTATTAGTCATGTCTTCTGATCATCAATAATTAGTTATTGACCCTTTTGATGAGAGGTTGTTCCAATCATGACCATCTTGACTTATTTAGACGGTACATCTAAGACTAAAATGTGTACTTAGTTTTTGAAGATAGTAAGATAGGATTTTGAAGGAGATTGAGTTACTATTTCTCATAGGTTGAATGACCACTCAGAAACATCCATGTTGAAGCAACAATGACAATGATGAATAATGGTACTGATTAAGTGGATAGTAGTGATGAGAATGAGTGCAATCCCTTGGTCATGCATGACTGAAGGGGGTCTGGGGTAATTACAATGTTTATGATTTTTTTAAATTTTATTTTATAGGATGGGCCTTAAGGAAAGGGGCTATGATCATAGTCTTCAAAGACCTGCCAAGACTGGTGAGACTGACAAAAGTGACACACTTACCATTCTTCTTTGAAGAAAAAATTCCAGATGGAAATGTTCTTGGGAGGAATGATGTGGTGTAGTACAGTGCCTTGCATCTTTTATTTTTCACTTGTTACAGTCTCTGGACTGTGACTATGCTGGGGGAACAGCCTCGAAGGATCTTAGTTATTTTTTATTAAATCTGGTACTTATTCTATTTGGTCTCTTTAGCTGGCCCATTAAGTTATGGGAATGTGAATAAATTGATGGCAGTTGTCAAACAGTGGTGGAGGACAAACATAACACACACACACACACACACACACACACACACACACACACACACACACACACACACACACACATACACACAGAGAGGATTCCTCATAGTTTCTTTCTAGTAAATTCACTCAAAAGGTATTAGTTTGTCCAGAGCTATTAGTAGCAAACATTTTCCCCCAAGTGTTACAGAGTGGGGTTGAACCTGAAACCACATGGTTGAAAAGTGAGTTTCTTAACCATACAACCATGCCAGCACCTAGACATGATACGGATGATGAAAAGAGGAAAGAGAAGTAAAAGGTGGTAGGAAACAAGCTAACTCTAAGGTGTAGAAGCCATCGTCATAGTAGTGTAAGAAGTACAAAGTAGAGACAACAGAATAACCATGGGTCAGAGTTTTGGAGTGTGTTGATGAGTGACTTTGTATCATTCAGTTGGGTGTAGCCAATCATGATAATCATTGATTTAATGACTGAAACTTCATGGAGCCACAGACAGTGGCTCTTTCATTCTCCTGCTCCCTGCATGGATGCGTCCTCTGTTGAAGTACTGTCTGGCCAAAGTAATTGTCTTCATTGATCACCAATGGATGAACTTAACTTCAGCTATGATCCACTTTTGTTTTCTTATTTTATTTCTCTTCTTCTCTTGCTTGCTTGCTTGCTTGCTTCCTTCTTTACAACAAAGAACAATAGAAAAAACAAATAGACATTGGATTGAAGGAAGGAAGTAAGAAAAGAAGTAAATAAATCTACATGCGTACCATACACACCTCATTTCAACTTCCAATTTTCCATAGATACATGAATCAAACAGAATTCACAGAGGCAAATTTTCTATGACTGGATGCCCTTCATATTGCTAACTTCTATCGTCAGTTACCAAGTATTGAAAATGAATGACAATACTTGTATGATCACACTCGTTTGCAACTATTGCGTATCTCTCTATCTCTCTTTCCCTCTCTCTCTCTCACACACACACACACACACACACACACACACACACACACACACACACACACACACACACACACACACACACTCACACACATTCATATATGTGTATATATGGGTTAGGTGGACGATATCTGCATTTACGTGAAAAGAGATGGGAGTTATGGGAGTAGGAAATGTAGTTAATTGTATAAAATATACCCATTTGATTCTGGTGTATTGAATATTCCAGCTAAAACCATGTACAAGCCTCAATATTCTGGTACATATTTTTCATATTTGATATCTATCTACCTACCCACATATATGCGTGTGTCTATCCATATATATATATATATATATATATATATATATTACAGTAAGTTATTGATTTATAGAAGGGAACATGCAAGCATAATCTACAACTGATATATGGTATTGATATGTCTGTATCAGTTCAAATCACATTTTAAGGAAAGGTTCATTAAATGTGGAACTCGTTTTGGAAATGACAAAAAAAAAAAAAAACGAGAAATAGAAGGGAAAAAGGAAGTGTGTAAGACTATAACTGGAACTTACTTTCTTATTACCATACATTGATGTTAATTTTGAACAGGACTTATTGTGCAAATGTCCATGTTGTTACATGTACACACATATATAGATAAAATACATCCATGATATATTTTCATATATATATATATATATATATATATATATATATATATATATATATATATATATATATATATATATATATACATCCATGATATATATTACTTGATAAATATATATATATATCATATTTATCTCATATATATGTGTGTACATATATATATTAATCAATTCTATGTACATATATATATATATCTGATAAATATGTGTGTATACATACATATATATATATATATATATATATATATATATATATCAATACATATATCAATCCATTATATATACATATGTATATGCATAATGCTTATATGTATGTACATGTACATGCCTGCATGTCACTTATACAACTGATGATAAATGGGAATGGATAGATGGAATGTGGTGGATGGGCAGAAGCATTAGAACCTCAGACAAAAATATTTTGCAGCATTTAGTTACAACTCTTTCTGAAAAGTTGACTTCAGTAGAGTTTGAACTCAGGTTATAATCAGTAAATTGAAGTACTAGTAAAATATTCCAATAGGTATAATTGAGTATTTCCCTTCTTCCAAGAAATTTCTTGCCTCGTGTCAGCAAAATATCATTTTATTTTATATATATATTATCAATACCACATACTTTGTGTTTTACTTATATGCTCCTTAGCCGTGAGATAGCTCTGAGGGAATTGGCACCTTTAAGGTGCCAAGTATTAAAAAACACTGAATACTTCAAACTAGGTGAGACAGCTTGCTTTGTAAATGATTGAGATTGGTGAATATTGATATTTCACTGTATTTTGCAGCTCTTCAGCACTATGTACTTGAGCCACTTTGGAACAAATTACGATCTCTGGTTTGTGGCATATATGCAAATAGTGTAGAATCTATTTGCTGATATGTGATATCACTGCACAGGGAAAAGAAAATTATATTATGAATTATAAGTGGCTCTAATGTTTTTCAACACTCATTGCCTTAGAGATATTTCCCTGGGCTCTATCCCATGGCTAAGGAGTGTATAAGCAAAACACATTCAGTAAATATGTAGCATTAATGTTTGCATTATTAGAAATGCTTAAAATTCATAATACAAACATATATTCATAATTCATAATACAAACATATATATATGTTTATATATACATATATATATATATATATATATCTATATATATATAAGAATTTAAGGATTGGAGAAAACGCATGTTATAATGCAATTATAACATGCGTTTTCTCCAATCCTTAAATTCTTAAATATATTCAAATACCCAAAATTTCAAGGAGTTCCTGCCTTAAAAACAGGAGCTAACCACAGTTATTTTGTGTTCTTTGCTACATTGGTTTCTATTAACCCATTTATTCTATCAGAAGAATTTTTATTCATTAAGATAGAAGAAATACACATAATTATATATATATATATATATATATATATATATATATATATATAATCATAAATATATAGGGATTGACAGTAACCTGCTTCTCCAACATACTGAGAATTCAGAAATAGCAGTCAAAGAACTACTGATTTCAAAACTACAAATTATTACTCCAGATTGATAGCGATATCTTTGATACACACTGTTTTTTGTTCTGTGTGTATCAAAGATATCGCTATCAATCTGGAGCAATAATTTGTAGTTTTGAAATCAGTAGTTCTTTGACTGCTATTTCTGAATTCTCAGTATGTTGGAGAAGCAGGTTACTGTCAATCCCTATATATTTATGATTATAAATGTTTTTTACCGAAAAGGTTTTTTCATACTGAGCTACCCGGCAAAATTGTTAATTATTAATTTTATTATTAATTGACAATTCCCTGCCCTGCATATCTATATATATATATATATATATATATATATATATATATATATATATATATATATATATATATATACACACGTAATTTAATATAATAATATATCTATACACACATATACATACATACATACATACATACATAAATACATACATACATACATACATAAATACATACATACATACATACATACATACATACATACATACATACATACATACATACATAGAACCCCAATTCAGAAGATGCAATAACTAAAGGCATTCCAGCTATGGTCATCCCATCATTTTGTATACCTAAGACCATGTTGTGCAATGTGTCCTCTGTTTTTTTTTTTTAAGATGGAGTATTAATTGGAGGGAAAAGGGGAGATTTTGCTGCTCTTACCATCCGATTGAGGCTCCTGTTTTGATTTGTACAAGATAGCTGTTGCAACATGGAGAGGGGTGGGGTATTGTTCATGGTCAGATTAACAAAATCTGGGAACCAAATTTGTTCCTTTGACCTCTGCTTCATCAAAAAAATCTGCATTTCATTTCCAAGACATCTTTTCACAAAATTTGTTCCTTTGACTCTTACTTCATGAAAAAAAATTTCCATTTCATTTTGAAGACATAAATATATATGTGTGTCATATTTATGGCGGCGAGCTGGCAGAAACATTAGCGAGCCGGGCGAGATGCTTAGCAGTATTTCGTCTGCCATTATGTTCTGAGTTCAAAATCCGCCGAGGTCGACTTTGCCTTTCATCCTTTCAGGGTCGATAAATAAAGTACCAGTTACGCACTGGGGTCGATGTAATCGACTTAATCCCTTTGTCTGTCCTTGTCTGTCTCCTCTATGTTTAGCCCCTTGTAGGCAATAAAGAAATATACATGTGTGTCTGTGGGAAAAATAATACTAACAAAACTTGATATGAATATCAGGTTTTATTTGAGTAAATGCGTGTGGAAATATGTGTTGAGAGTTCCTGATACTTGGAAAGTTCATTTAAATTGTTTTGTTTAATTACAATTTAAATATTTTTAAAGAGGTAACAAATGCTTACCACCAACACCACCCTTACAACCACGACACTGCCTGCACCATTGCAACCTTCACGGCTGTTCCTGCTACCATCATGAACAGCAACAACATAACTACAATTAAACCAATGAATTTTTAGAACATAGAATGTGTTACTGCATTTGTTCTATCCTGATTCTCCACAGATTCACTGCTTTTGTTCTGACTTTGAATTCTACTGAGGCTAGCTTCACCTTTCATCCTTTCAGGGTTAAAACAAGCAACAATTCAAGAACATCAGATTGGTTACCTTGTAGTATTTATTCCAACTCAGTGCATTCTTAGTTTAAATCTCGCCATGACATAGATGGTAGACATGACTTGTCATCTGTTTTAACATCATCATTTACCACCTTTGATGCCTCTAGCAGAGCTCACTTTACTGCTTGCATTTGTGCCAGATTTCTGATTTGAGAATATCTTCCTCCCTCCATTCTTACCTTTTGTCTTGGTGGCCCTGTAACAGGTCATGAGCATTGCCTGCTTTTGTGAGTAAAAGATAAAAAAAAAAAAACACAATCACATCACTGCCTCCACCACCACAAACAACAGTCACCATAAATAACAACCAATAACAACAACACATGTCATGACTGCCACCACCACAACCAGTACACCTACCAACACCACAAGCTCACTACCAATGACCCATACTCTTAAAAGCAAGCAAAACAATGCACCTGATGCCTAATTTATTTAATAGTTGTACAGATAGATGATGCTTGCTTAGCAGTTCTTAACCGTTCTTGTCTTTAGAATGTCTTTATTAGCATTGAAGCTTCAAGAGCCTGCCTGTGTTGTATGCTAGTTGAGTCATTTCTTAACTCCGTTTCTAGCTTTAGTGCAAGAAATTGGGGTTTTTTCTTTTCCTTTTTTTTCTTCTTTTTTTAAAATTTTTTTTTACCAAAGCTGTAATTTTCTAACCAAATAATTTGCGCATTAAAACTGTCTTTCTGTGGCATGAATTCCTACCTTAGAATTACTGGACCACCTCACAAATTTATTCTGTTACCAGCTAACTTTCTTTATGGTGATAGTAGTGATACCCAGGACTGTTTCTTTTTATCTGTCTTGTTTATCTATTTATTTATTTGTTTATTCTCATTTATTGTTATGTCTTCTTGATTTATTAAATTTTTATTCAATTTTTCTTTCTGTTTTTGTTTTTTGTTTTTTTTTGTACAGAACCCAACATAGAACAAACAAGTCTTGATTTTTCCACTTCTTGATTTAAATGCTGTGAAATTATCAATAAAAAGAGACTAATTTACTTTAATAAAAAGAAAAGAAAAGAAAAGAGGGGAAGGGAAGGCAAGAGAAAGAAGGGTGGGTGGATGGGAGCGAGAGAGAGAGAGAGAGAGAGAGAGAGAGAGAGAGAGTGAGAGAGAGAGAAAGAGGAAGGAGCTGGGGAGAGAGAGCAAAAGAGAGATAGAAAGAGGGGAGAGAATTGGGTAGAGGAAGGGGGTCTGGAGGGAGAGAGAGAGGGAGAGAAGGGAGAGCAAAAGGGAGAGAAAGAGAAAGGTAAGAGGAGTGACAAGGCGGGAAGTGATAGGGAAGGGTAGTGATAGGGAGGAGAGGGAGGAGAATGTGGAGAGGGAGAGTGAGGGGAGGAAGAGGAAGAGAGAAAACACAGATAGGAGAGAGAGTGTGGGAGGGAGTAAATTGTCCACCCCATTTAGGATTCTAATTACTTGCCAATGTTGGTAGTATTGGGATAAAGTTGGCAACACTTCACAAAATACTTTTATTTACCAGGTTATTTTTTTTTCCCTTCCTCTTCCTCTTCTTAACCTTTCTCTGTCCTGACTCATTCCAAGTCTTGCTAGTTTGAAAGAAACAAAAGCAGCTTGGAAACTTTTTGTTTTTCTCTTTTACTTGATTTTTGTTCCTTCCTTTTGTTCTCTTTCAAATTATTTTTCTATTTTCCTGTTTCTCACTTCTTAACTAACAGCTTATTGACTTATCTCTGCAAAGTGTGATCCTCACAAATGACCTTAATGTTAGTTAGCAGTAGCAATACTAGTAGCATTAGTACCAACAGCAGTAGCAAAAATCAGAGCCAGTGAAGTAGCTGTAATGTTCTTATACTAAACAACTAGAAGGGAGAAAATATACCCAGAGACATGATTTACATGAAAACAAAATGGTAAAGTCAGTGCTAATATATAATATGAAGTGAGTTAAAGAAAAAAAAAAAACATTTGAAATTGCATTAGTGGTGAAAAGGAGAAATGTATCATTATCTTAGTTCTTGTCAAGAAATGTAAGGGAGAAAATCCAAGAATTTAATTGAAATTAGATAAATAAATATGTGTGCGTGTGCTGGTCCAAAAAGAAAGGCACCTGTACTGGTCCATGTAGAAAGGCACCTGTACCAGTCCACATTGAAAGGCACCCATACCTGTCCACATTGGAAGGCATCTGTACCGATCCACTTAGAAAGGCATCCGTGCTGGACCAGGTAAAAGGCACCCCTGCTGGACCACGTAAGAAAGCATCCCTACTAGTCCACGTAAGAAAACACCCCTGCCAGTCCACGTAAGAAAGCACCCATGACAGACCACGTAAGAAAGCACCTACACCAGTCCACATAAAGATGTGGATGTACCACAACCATATATAACTTTAATGTTTTAGTATTCAGATTACTTAGTGTGAGAAAATGCTTGATCAACACAAATCAAAGTGAATAAATAAGCATTACATTTGACAGAGTCACAGCTCTGAGGTTTCAATGGTGTGATTGTTTATTTTTAGAATCATATTTTAGAATCATATTGAAGATAGGTGTGAAAAGCTGGATAAGGCCAGTCAGAAAATAAAACAGGTACAATATTTGGACTGGATATGGCTGGTCTAGATGCTAATGGATTAAATAGATAACTGGTGAGCAACTGGCAAAGGTCTTACTGAGTAATGCTAAGACATTTTTTGGTCTTTTTGAGGAATCTTTTTTACAAATGTGGTTTGGCCACTGTTGATTACTGCTGACAATAATGCTTAAGTCATGTCCACTAACAGATATTTTAAGGTTGGTGTTGTGCAGGAATTAGGTAAATTCCAGGTTTTTACTTGTCTGCAGCCACCTTGAATTGCCTGTTAGTATTCCATTCCTACAGTGTATTTAGGTCAGATTGCAAGAAAAATCTACAGCATATACAGCCCAGTCTTTTAAACTCAAGCTTAATTTTGTTCGTGTATTTTATCACACTAACATGCTTCTAGTTAACATCTATTTCACTAATATATACAACAAACAAAACACACACGCACATACACACACGCACGCACGCGCGCGCACACACACACACACACACACACACACACACAATTCTGCTTTTGGAACAGTGATTCTTGAAGTACATCACATAAAGCTATAAGTAATTATATGTAAATATTGGGTTAAAAACCCTTTTGGATAGAAAAAAAATGAAGGCTACTTTTGATTCTCTCTATTCAAAAGAGTTTTCAACCCAATATTTACACACTATTATTTTATAGTTTATGTACTTCAAGATCTACTTTAACAAAAAAGAAATATTTCACATTCTCCTGAAAGTTTACACACACACACACACACACACACACACACACATACACACATTTCTACTTATCAATTCTAGCCAAAAGGCCTTAATTGCTGAGCCTATAGTAGCAACACTTGCTCAAGATGCCTCACACTGAGTGAATGCAAAACCTTTTTGGGCAAGTGGATTTCTTAAACACACAGGGATGCCTAAACCTAAATAATACATAGCAATAACAATATAAAACAAAATGACTCCAAATAGGGATAGGGGGTAACTACACAGTATGATTTGGGGAACCCCATAAACAAATTCTGGATTATGTTGACATACCAAAGACAAGTTATGTCTCCCAGTTCATGCTGCCTACCTAGAGCAGCATAGTTACAGTAGAGCTGCTTAGCCATGACAATATCACCCACTTTTCATATTTTCTCAGAGGGAAGCATCTCCATCTTTACTCTTACCTTCCCTTTCAAATAGTAATTGAAGAAGTTGATGAGGAACACTTTTTGCTATTCCTTGCAAAAATAAAGTGGTGGGTTGATTTTCCTGATAAACTCAGTGGTTAGATAAATCCATCCTGCATGTGACAACAGCTGTTAGACATAAACCCACAAATTGAACAGACACTAAACAAGTGAAAATTGGTGGCTCTTGCATGGCCATGTCTGTAGAGTTTATCTTCAATTAGCAAAAATTTCTGACCTAGCAGTGCTACAAAGAAACTTTGCAAACTGTCCATGATATTTGATCTGAAAGTCCTTGAGAACTGACAATCCAGACTGCTCTCATCAAAGCCTAAACCACACGTAGGTCATTAGTGTTCTCACCATCCACAAATCTACAAAATGTGAAGACTGACACTCCATCAACCATACTGTCCAGCTGGCAAACTAAGAGTCTGGTACCATTTCAAATGCCAGATTCCCAAACTCAGTCTGTACTTGACTCAGGACTGCAGTTCAGTATGGTTATCAGTTGTAGATGGACCTCTTGACTAATAAAACTTGTTCCAACCACAAAATGTGAAAGTGTATATGTTCTAAACAGAGCAAATGCTTTCAAAAACAGAAAACAATGGTTATGTAGGAGAGACCATAAAAATGTTAGCCACTTCCACTTGACCTTCCATGAGAAAAATTCATCTCAGCTCATTTCTGAGCAAGACTGGCCACTCCACTTATCTCATGCCTATTTTATCCACTTGGGGATCTAAATCAGACCCCAAGTATGTAAATGGGCCTTCAGTCAGTTGACAGAAGATACCATCCAGCATGGATTTGCCTGTTCAAGCACTGAGTTGTAAGCTCATTGACTTGCCTCAGTTAATGTATACTCACATTACATCCTGGTTCGACCAATTTCTGATATATTTGATATGACAGTTGTGTCATCCGTGTATGCAGATAAATCTCTTCTGTGCCCCACTTTCAGTGAGTATTTCTCAATACTTCTTATTTCTACAGCAATAACTTGAGTGCCAAAATATACAGAAGGTGAGGTAGGGAAACCTCTTGTAGACTGAACATACAATGTTAAATGGGCCTGATAGGGTAATCTGTATTGTAGTGATCCAAACTCTGAAGATGGGATCAAAATCAACTTTGCTTGGGTCAGAATCCAAGAATGGTCAATTTTGGTGGGGGTCTGCTCAGTTTAGATTAGCCTAAAGCTTTCAACAAAGTCAGGTCTAGTGCCCATCCACTCTTCTACATATCGCATGATGTGTAGGCTATTGTGAGGAAATATATTGGAGATTGCACAATTTTATGCATTTTGACTATGTTCATACAAGTACCAAACTTTTAGTTAAGAACCTTTACCAAAATCAACTGTTTTCAGTAGGGTTATTAACTAAAGCCGTCTTATGTATCCTTTATTTGATTCTTCCTAAGCAATAACATTCTTCAGTTTACATAACTGGCAATTCTCCCATTTTACTGCTTGTTGCAGTACACTGCTGACAAGACAGTAGCAAACAAGTTTGGCATGTAACAATACAGCTTGTGTAGTAGACTGCCCATTCTTAATGATTTGACCATCAAACAGCTGCTGAACATATCTATTACTTCATCTGCTCAAATGTGTTTCACAGCACTCTTCATTTTTGGATGTGATTTGAAACCGACCATTGAAGTAGGCATTGAAGTTCACTGTCTCCAATTCATTACTCCATGTAAACAATTTAGTAAAGTGCTATTGAGAAATTCACACTCATCTGTTTTGGAATTGGATAGCATGTGCATTCTGCTCTCCAATAGATGTCACTATAATGCACCACTCCCATTCCAGTCATTGGATGACGTGGTGGATTTTCTTAGTTCGATAATGAGGATTCAATTGTTCAATAAACTGAAATACCTACTCTTTTCATTTTAATTATCATACAGCTGACTATTCCACAGACACGTGTACCTTTACTGTAATTCTCAGGCAGAAACAGCAGTTTGTAACTTTTGAATCCATCCAACACATTTCTTTACAGTTTCCATCAACTCAATTGAGTTGACCTAAGACTTTAAAATATGGCATTTATCCCAAATTTTTCATAGTGGGATCGAACCAAGGACTTCGTGGTTGTAAAGTGAACTTAACCATTTGACCTGGCTGTGCCTATAATGGAGACATGACAGCCATATTTTAAACATTATTATGTTTCAGTTTTCTTGTATTTCTTAATAGTATTGTATTCAATGAAATTTTGACACTCATCTGCAACCTAGTCATCTTGAACTGTGTCAGTAATGAAGTCACAAATGTATGATACTTTATATGGAGGGGCTATTTTGTTATCAAAGATATGGTGCCAGGCTTTATAAAAACACGAGTGCAGGAAATCTTCATATTGAAATTAAAATAAATTCTAATTTCTATAAACATCTCTAAATATGTTGAGATTAATATTAAATAATTAATTTTACAAATATACATGAAAAACAGATGCCTTAGTAAATAGAATGCAAGCTTGAAATATCTTACCTTTAATTATATTTCACTGATATAGCTATTCTTAGCTAGTTCCTTTCATGGATAATCTTGGTTCTGCTTGAATTTTAATATGCCTTATTTATTTATTTATTTATTTATTTATTTTTTTGGTCCTTTGAACATTTGTTATTGAGAAAACCGGCTCAACATTAGCATTACAAGGCAGTATGCTGAACAAGTATTGGCATAACAACTCTGAGAATTGCTCTGCAAATTCAATTTGTTGAAATACAGAATGGCAGGCATTAGAGATAGGTAGCACACACAAGTTGGTCTTTCTTTGTTTTGACGGGGATTTTTCAGATTTCTTTTCCACATTGCCTTTGAAAATGACGGGGAGCATCTTTTTAGCAAATAAATAAAAGAAAAATTGCAGAAAATGATGTTTGAAGTGTAAGTAATAAGATGGCAAGAAAATTAAAATTCCAGTTTCAATATTAAATTCTAACCATTTCTGACCTGTACTCCAAAATGAAAATTATTTCATTTGCAGGAAGATTTGAAGTTTAGAAACATGTCACTAAAGAATAGGTAATATTTTTTTTAGTTCTATATGAATATTGCAATAGTATCAGTTATATCTAGATAAAGTCTAGAAATCATTATAGATTATTTGGAGGAAGAGGGAATACTTTCTAAACACAAAAAATTTACCTGTCATAAATTGATCAGATTCATAAAATGCCAGAAGAGTCATGGATGAAGAGGTAAGTTTTGGTCTTTCTTTTTTTTTTTGTTTTTCAGCAGCAACAGCTAGAGAGAGAAATTCATAAACACAGTGTTGAATATGGTCTCACTATGGAAAATGTTAAATGTGATTTGGCTGTCTTTTTAATATTTTCTCCCCATAATCACATTTAATTGAGTAATGATTTAACACATGCACACACACACACAAAAAAAATGCCATCTGAAATTGTTAAAGAAATTCATAAATATGAGGTTGAAAAATGTTCTTTTTCTTTTCTTAGTGAAATGTTTCTCCCATCGTTTTAAAAATGCATAGTCCCCACAAAATTGACCAAAATTGGTCGGGGTGAGGGGAAAATCATCATGTGTAGTGTCCACAAAATCAACTGAAATTGGTCCGAGGAGAGGGAATCATCATGTGTAGTGCCCATAGAATCAACTGAAATTGGTCTAGGGAAAGGGAATCATTGTGTGTAGTGCCCACTGAATCGACCGAAATTGGTTCAGTGAGAAGGAATCATCGTGCGTAGTGCCCACAGAATCGACTGAAATTGGTCTGGGGAGAGAGAATCATCGTATGTAGTGCCCACAAAATTGACTGAAATTGGTCCACAGGGTTTAAAAGAAATATTTTTTTTAAATTTTGGAATACAAATTTTTATCCCATCGTTTTTAAGTGCGTAGTGTCCACCAAAATAGACCAAATTCGGTCCAAAGGATGTCGGGTAGAAAAAAAATTATCATGGGTAGTGCCAACAACATTGACCAAAATCGGTTGGATGTGGTGGGGTAAAGGAAAAACATTTTTCAAAAGTTTTTTACTAAAAAGATGCTTTTAGGAATACTTTCTTAAACACAAAACTTCACCTGTTGTAAGTTGTTGAGATTCATTAAATACCAAAGAGTTGTGTATAAAAAGGTAAGTTTTAGTCATTTTGTTTTGTTTTGTTTTCAGCAGCAATAAGGAAAGAAATTCATAAACGTGGTGCTGAATATGGTTTCACTACGCATAAAGTTAAGTGCAATTTAGCTGTTGTTTAATATCTTCTCCCCATAAACGTATTTAATTGGTACTACTTAAAGGCAGAGGTAAAGAATATGTACACCATCCATTTTCAGTGTAACAAAAATCCTAACCCTAAACACGAGGTGTACGTATTCTTTACTTTTTCCCTACATAAATATCAAGGTCCCGATGCATCTATGTAATGGTATAAAGGGGAGGTAATCTAGTTTTATCAAAACTACTGTGACTTCACATAAGCAGCCCCTGTATAACTTGAAACTTAACCCTAACCCCTAACTAACCTCTAACTGGTAGAGGTAAAGAATAATGTACACCACCCTAACCCTAATCCTGACCATCCTAATCCTGACCCTAACCCTAAACCCTAACCCTAACAAGTATGCACTGTAAAAGCATCAGATTAAAAACAGATGATATTGTGGGGTAAAAGATCGGAGTGAAAACAGACGATATTGTGGAGGCTTTTACATCATTAACTGTAGTTTTGGTAAAACTAGATTACCTCCCCTTCATATCATTACGTAATGCATTGGGACCTCTGTATCGAAGTAGTGCCATTTAATTTAAATTTAATATGTCAAAATATTTTTGTCACTTTGAGACCGCAACCTGTTCCATGCAGCACGGAATTTTGTCAGTGAACAGGCTGCAATCTCAAAGCAATGAAAATATATTTTGATGAATTAAATTTAAATGTTGAAGTGAATTTAATGGTTTTTATGTGTTTTTAAATGGCTTATAAACACCTTCCATGCTGCAATTGTTTTTGTTTCAGTACACAATTTCAGATCATGTCACTTGCTATGCGAGTACATCTCCGTAATTCATTTAATTGAATAATGGAAAAAGAAAGGGTTTAAGAAAAATGAAAATGCCATCAGTATTGTTCAGAAAGATGCTCCCCTCATTTCCAAGGGCACCGCGAAAAAAATAATCTGAAAAATCTCCCATCAAAACCGAGAAGTTCCAGCTTGTGTGTGCTACCTATTGCTGACGTCTGCCTATAGAATACCAGTTTTCATGGCATTACTGTTTTTAATTTCCATTCTTCAGATTTAAGTTGCATTTCGTGTTCAATGAATTTTCATTTGTTCAATTATGGTCAGTAAAGAAATAAGAATGTTGTCAATTTAAAACAATAATCCTCTTCTTATTTAAGACATGATTATTTTCACTTGGTCACATGTTAACTGAGTATTTAGTAACGTCCATTTAAAAGCATCCAATTCCTTAAGACTATTCTGCAAAATAGTTATGGCAAGTACTGTAATAACCATTTACTTCAAGTTGGAATCTCTTTCTGTTCAAACAAACTGTCGTCACTATTGAGTCAGGTCTTGACTCTTAGAGGGATAAACTTTGTGCTAATTCTTTCATTTACACAAACAAATTCCTTTAAATACTTTTAAACAATGGAGTACTTCAGTAACACTTTTCCTTTTCTTTTTGCAATTTGCGTAATGTTATTGCTAAAAAATATTGAAAACTGTGAATAAGAAATGAGTAAGCTTTGCTCAATTGATTATTGCAAAAGGAAAAAAGTCAAGATGAATTTTCAGTGTCTTTTCTTTCAAATTAGAGTAGGATTTTTGTGCATTGAAAAAGTGAAGATTTTTTCCATTGCATTCATTAACAAGAACCATGAGTTGTAAAATGTGGGAGAATTTGAAAAATCACAAAACATTTTTTTGCCATTTTTTAAAAAGTTCATGACAATTATTTCAACATCAGCTACGATTTGAGCAGAATTTTACACACAATATGAGCTAGTCAGAAGGCGGTGAGCTGGCAGAAATGTTAGCATGCCAGGCGAACTGCTTAGTGGTATCCCATCTCTGTGAGTTTACACGTGAGTTTATGCTGAAATATTTATTGAATTGTTGCCATTGTTATTTGATTTGAATTTTGTTAGAACTGTTGCTGTTGTTAATTTGCTAATTGTTTTTTTTTTTTTCGTATTGTGGGAAAATGGAGAAGATGCAGGAGGGAGGCCCAAGTTATGCAGCCGCAACAAGCAGAGAAGTGGACGTGTAAGAGCTGGAGATCCACAAGATAAAGGTGGAGCCTCGAAAGATGAAGGAGAGTGAAAAATTAATCTCAAAAGAAGGTAACACTCTGAAATTAATGCCACCTGAAGAGACTTCGGCCATTGTGTTAAGAAAAACTGTGATATTCAAAACCATGAAGAGAGCTACAAGAAAAATAGAGGTTGCACTGATAGAAGCCATAGAGGAGTGTATCAAGGAATTGAAAAGACTTACAAGCTACATTATGAGAGGGAGAAAATACACCACTGTGGAGGTGCACTTCACAACAGAGGAGGAAGCAATAAAGCACTCCACAGAGGCTATAAGGTCAGAAGAATGGATGCTCCTGCCTTCGTACTGCGGCAAACGTGTGGCCAAAGTGCGAGTGGATAGGGTGCCACCCGAATTAAAGGAAGAATGGCTGATGACAGCAATAACATATAATATGAAGGATGGGAAGATTCTGAAGGCTACCAGGACCCAGAAGGTAAACTACTGGAGATATGGTATCGAATTAACGATTCAGGCAACAACGGAGGACTTGAATAGTGTGGTGGATGAGATTGTGCTGCCAGAAGATGTAAGATTGAGAATCAGTGTAGAAGGAAGGCCGCTGATATGTTTCACATGTGGAGAGAGGAGCCACATGAAGGCGTGGTGTGCCCAAAGAGTACAAAAAGCAGAACAGGTGGAGAGACAGGAGAGTGTGGACCAGATTATCGTAACAGAAAAAGAAACAGAGAATGGATTTACTATGGTTAAAAAGAAAAGAAGGAGGAGCGGAGGGATGAATTCTCTGCCAGAGAAGCAGAAAAAGAAGAGAGAAGAGGTGAGAAAAGGAACTGTGAAGGAGGTCAGTAGGAAGGAAGAAAAAGGGAAAGTAAAAAGAAAGTGAAGTTACCAGTAAAGATACTGGTTGTTCCAGTGGAGAAAGAATCAGAAATACAACTGCAGGAAGGAGAGTTGGAGAGATTATTTAGGATAGAGGAAGGAAAAAGAAAACAAAAAGTACAAAATAAAGGAAAGAAGATACGAGGAGGAGATAGGGTGTGGTATTATGTGACATACCCAAAGAATGTAGAAACAGAAAAAAAGATTATTAAGTTTAATTCAATAGTAAGAGTGAAGGTGCCTTCATACGTCTATGCGGAGGATACGAAGGCAATACTGATTGAAGAAGAGAACTACAGAAAGTTGAAAGAGATGTGTGGAGATAGTGTTGACCCACCAGGAGTGGAGGTGGAATTCAAGGAGTTGCCACCAGTGGTGAATCTGAGAGATATTGAACCACTGATGAAGTTCTATTAAAAGAGGTAAAAATAATGTATATTAAATGATGTTAGTTTTAGGAAAATAATGGTGATAAAGTAGGAAAAAAAAAAGAACAATTGTAGACAGTACATATAATGGTTCAAATGGTACCGCATGGGAGTGAAGCCAATGTGGCCATTTTCATTTTTTTCATTATTATATAATTTCATCCCATTTACATTCGTTTTATGTTTTTTGTTCTCACTGTGGTCTTGTCTGTCCTTGTGGTGTCTGCATCTGTGTTTTGGGCTTTATGCCTAATAAAGAAATCGGTATTTTGTCTGGCTTTATGTTCTAACTTTGCCTTTTATCCTTTTGAGGTTGATAAATTAACTACCAGTTGTGTACTGGAGGTCAATCTAATCGACTCCCCCTCCCCACAGATTTTGGGTCTTACTGCGGTCAATCTAATCGACTCCCCCACTCCCCACAAATTTTGGACCTTGCACCTAGAATAGAAAAGAATATGAGCTAGTTGGCCAACCCTTCCCAGAATCCTTCAACTGACATTATTTACATCTATGCGCAAAAGTTCGCCATTATTTGCATTTGTAGACCTGCCACAAAAAGAGGATGGCAATATGGTCTTTCACACTGGAAGAGGAAAGTGAGAGTGGAGAGGGAAGTGGTGTCTTCTTGCAAGTTTATTGAAAGGTGGGTGAATGTTAAAAGAATGGCCAGTGTGAAAGGACCAATTCTGAGTATACACCTGTAAAAAATAAAAGAAGGGCTCTTGCCCTATTGATCAGGCACCTGTGGCTTTTTCCGCAAGTAGCTATTAAAGCGCCTCTCTCTATTGAGAATTTTATATTGTTTAATTTTTTTCTGTTATTTACTGTGTACACGAACATAAAAACCCATTGTATTGTCCAGTTTTTTTGTCTTTTAATGTTATTATATATCCTTTTATGTTTGTATATATTAGTCCTTGTGGCCAATAAAAGAATAAATTATTATTACTGCTATATATTTCGGCCAAACATGAAAATTTACTTTCAGTTTTAGAAGCAGAAAATACTGTTGGAAGAAGAGAAGTCATTTCATTCTGAATGTATATGTATGTTTATGCAAATTTTTGTTTTCATGTTCGTTTTCTACACATTTTTTTACACCTTGTGGACTAAGTTTTTTTTTTGTTTTGGTGACTGGGTGCTAAACTAGATCCTGAATTTTGCAACAGTCCTCTCCCCACCCTGTCGGAAAATATTTTCCCCACAAATTTCTTCATAATCGTAATCTATGCTGTTTGAAAAGTGTTTCTGATCGTGGGAATTTTCCGAAATCCTCTCCTCACCCCTACGGAAAACATATTCCCCACAAATTTCTTTATAATCGTAATCTATGCCATTTGAATGGTATTTCTATAAAATTTCGCTTATATCCATTTTCCTGAAAGTTTTAAGGGAAAAATCTGATCTTGTGAATTTTCCAAAAGTCCTCCCCACTCCCATATATTTCTTTACAGCTATTAGACTGTTTTTCTTTCTTTTTTTGGTGACTGGGAGTTAAACTATATATTAACTGATAATTTTTGATGTTTAACAATCACTATTCTTTTCACTGTTGGATTTTGAGTCAATTTTTTCCCACACTAACGTCTAATTTGATAATTAGTTTCAAAAGAGTCTAAAATGGGGTAAAATGAGTAATGACTAATTTCAATAATTTCTCTTTAACTACATGAGGACAATCCAGCAGATCGTGAAGAAGCTATAGATAATATTCTGTTGAATTTATTTTATTTACTTATTTTTTTATTTTAGTCAAGTTACGTTAATTTTACCTCTTTCATTTGACCTGATATAGTTTTTGTAAGGTAGTGAACATTTGGCTCAGTTAAAAAATGCAGTAAAAACACCCCATTTCACTCCACCCTTCTGTTCAATAAAGCTCAGACTCAATTTTTTCAATATAGACAAAAAAAAAAATGGTTTTTTCCTTTTTAAAATTCCAAAAGGAAGAAAACTGTGAAACTTAGTATATTGTACAAATTTTTCCTTCTTAATATTTATTGTTTTCCATGCATGCTTTTTTTTCTTTTTATACTTTTATATATAGATTCTCTTTTTGACATACCTACACAAGTGTACTCCCCCTCCCTCCCACACACCAACTTTGTTTCCTCATAATTTTCAGAAAAATGGAATTTTCTAATGAAAATTTTCTACCAATATGCTTCAGATGGTATAAATTCAGATTATATCGGAATTTGTTGTGAAAAGATGTTTCCAGGTGTGGGAAGACAGGTTTCGGAAAATTCACATGAGTCAGTTTTGCTCAATCATAACTTTCAGAAAAATGGGCTATTGGTTATTTTTTTTTATGAAATTTTCAACAAATACCTTTCAGAGTGTGTAGATTGTGACTTTATCGGAATTTGATATGAAAAAAAAGAAAGAAAAAGATGTTGGATTCGTACGCATACATACTGATACATTTCACATATATCTACAAAACGGAACTTGATATTTCGAAAAAATATTTGTGATGTATGTCAATATGTATGCATGCATCTTCACCATTTTCTTTTTTTATGTTAAATTCTGATATAATCGTAATCTACACACTGAAAGGTATTTGTAGAAAGCTTCATAAAAAAGGTCCCATTTTTTCTGAAAGTTATAGGGAAATAAAGCTGACTTGTATGAATTTTCTGAAACTCCTCTCCACACAGTGGAAAATTTATTTCACAAAAGTTTCTGATGTAATTGGAATCGACACCATCTGAAGCGTATTTGTAGAACATTTAATTAAGAAATTATCCATTTTTCTGTAAGTTAAGAAGA
Organism: Octopus bimaculoides; assembly: GCF_046866305.1. Taxonomy (NCBI): domain Eukaryota; kingdom Metazoa; phylum Mollusca; class Cephalopoda; order Octopoda; family Octopodidae; genus Octopus; species Octopus bimaculoides. The sequence continues at coordinate 32,012,164 of NC_142944.1, read as the reverse complement.
AACAAAATCAATTTATTGTTTTGCTCTTTTTGCGTTCATGTAAAGAGCTGGGAGGAGACTACTTGTAGCAGTGATTTAAACCCATCAGACACCATGAGTGAACCACCACAGTTCCACCTGATCGGTCTACTAAGCAACCAATTAGCCTGAAGCTGTAGTGTGAGTTGGCTTTCTAGAATGTTCCTTCTTTACCCTATAAAACACCACTTGTAACTCTTCTTAATCATGGAATGTTGAAGGCAGTTGAGTGACATGCACCTCCATTCTTGTCATGCTGGCAGTTCCAGACATTTGCAGAGTCATCTCCAGGTTCTGAGAGAGACCCATTCTAATTGTTCACATGGTGTCTCATAAGATGCAGTGCAATTTTTCTTTCTCCCATTATGTAAATATTATTATTATTATTAATTGTAAATGGCCAACAACAAATATTCTTATGTCTGGTAATAAATATTTCAGTTCACATATTCTGCTTCTGTTATTGTTCCCACAGTCAATGAAATATACCCACATTACATCCACAAAGTACCAATGCAGCATAGTCTATAGACCTGAAGACAACATTTTGCAGTTTCTGTATGGTGTTTTTTTGCCAAACTTACCACTGTGTTCAATATTGAAAATAAAATGATGTAGTCAACAATCAGCTTCTAAACAACCTCATTCTTTCTTCGTGAAATTAAATATATATATATATATATATATATATATCATTATCATTGTTTAACATCTGTTTTCCATGCTGGCATGGGTTGGACAGTTTGACTGAGGTCTGGAAAGCCAGCAGTTGCACCAGACTCCAATCTGATCTGACAATGTTTCTACAGCTGGATGCCCTTCCTAACGCCAACCACTCAGAGAGTGTAGTAGGTGCTTTTTATGTGTCACTGGCGCAGGACCTAGTCAAGCAGGCTTGGCATTGATCACGTTTGGATAGTGCTTTTTACATACCATATATATATATATATATATATATATATATATATATATATATATATATATATATATATATATATATATATATATATATATATATATATATATATATACATATATACATACATACATACATACATACATACATACATACATACATATATACATATATATATATATATATATATATATATATATATATATATATATATATATATATATATACACATACATATGGACAGGCGTGGCTGTGTGGTAAGAAGCTTACTTCCCAACCACATGGTTTCAGGTTCAGTCCCACTGTGTGGCATCTTGGGCAAGTGTTTTCTACTATAGCCTCAGGCTGACCAAAGCCTTGTGAGTGGATTTGGTAGGTGGAAACTGAAAAAAGCCCATTGTATATATATATATATATATATATATGTATATTTATGTCTGTGTGTATCTTTGTGCCTGTTTTTGTCCTCCACTACCACCACTTGACAACCAGTGTTGGTGTGTTTGTGTCCCCATATCCTAGCAGTTCAGCAAAAGTGATTAATAGAATAAGTACTAGTCTTTAAAACAAAAATAAATGCCGAGGTCAATTCATTCAAGTAAAAAAAGAATTCAAGGCAGTGCCCCAGCACGACTACAGTCTAGTGACTGAAACAAGTAAAAGAATAAAAAAATATTTCAGGATTTTGAGGTTAAATAATTTTATAGAAAGTTAGAAATCACAGAGGCATCTGTGGTGTATGCATGTAAAAAACACATAACTGGCTCAATGAGGAGTAGAAAACTTAGAGCATACATTGAAAATTCCAAAAACTCTGCCAAAAAAAGTGAAATAGCATTTTATTTTTTTGAAATTATACAGGATCTTTTTTGTTGCTGCCACATTTTGGAATTTTAAAATTAAGTGAAAATTTTCAAACTTGGTGTATTGGTGTAATTTATTATGCTGAATCAGATTGTTATTCATTTGTTCCAGGAAAATTTTAGAAAAATGTAACAGAGGTTTTAAGTTTGATCATTTAAACCAGTCAGAAAATAGGATTTGGAAGCTGACATTTTATGTATAATACATGTCTATTACAACATTACCGACAATGAACCTTTTGTTTTCCTTTTTTAAACAAAATAAAAGCAACAGATGATGGAAGTTACAAGAGATTTTGAAGTTTTAATAAGTTTAAATGAATAAAGTAATGTGAAATGTTGGAACAGGCAAGGAAAAATCCTCAATGAAATTCTTTTTGTCAAAAATTTAAAAAAAAAAAAATTCTGTAGTTCAGATCATGTAAACAATACAGTTTTTGTAGCAAAAATTCAGTCAAAATTTTGCAATACACTAGGGTAAGTTAGGGTTGGGTTTAGGTCAGACAAGCCAGCGGATGACCTGGAGATAATAAACTAGTAACATGCTTTTAGTGAACATTTTCCTAGAGTTTTTCTGGAACAAGGGAATAACAAAATCAGATTCAGCATGAAAACTTGCGTCAATATGCCAAATTTGAAACTTTTAACTAATTTTAAAATTTCAAAATCTGTGACAGCAAGAAAGAGAAATTTTTTCTGTCTGATGAAAATAATCTAAAACAAATGTTTGAACAAACATGTAAACAATTTAAAAAGTAAAACTTCTCAGTGAAACTTTTGGGGGGAAGATTTCAAAAAAAAAAAAAAAAAAGACTATGTTATATTGTAATAATAGTTCAATTCACGAAAACAAAATTTTTTTTAGCGAAAATTCAAAACCAAGTTCAGAATATAGGTCCTTGTCAAAAAAAAAAAAAAAAAAAAAGGTAAAGAAATTACACATAGTGCTTGTAGTAGGTTTAAGCAGACAACACCTTGGCTTGTTACTATGCAAACAGGTATCAATGTATCTGTGGCTTTCAATTGGCTAAAATTACCTCAAATTTACACACACAAAAAAAAAAATTCCTGCTACAAACTTTTTATTTATTAAGTTATGGCTCAAATGAATTTCATTTTCATAATTAGCACACAAAACTACATCAGTACACTAAATTTGAAAATAATTGGAACAGAACTTTAAAAATTGAAAACTGTGCCAGCAACAGAGACATTATCCTATATAAAATTAATAATTACTATTCATTTCTTAATGAAATAGCAACAGAGACATATATCAGTTTACATTTTAAATATGTACCCATTTACAACAGTAAATATTGTTGCTTTTTCTTTAGTCTAAACTCTACTATTTGCTATTGTGGTGTAATGTTCATTTATTCCTTCAGATATACATACATACATAAGAGGACATCTATGAACCATTAATAAGGAGTCTGCAAATCCAGTACCCAAATACACTTTCAGCCTCATACACATAATTATTAGAGCAACAAGATACATACCAACCTGTCTGAAGCAAAGTATGAGTTGAATTTGGGATCTTGGGGAGAGAACGCAAATCCTTAATTCATACTCTATAAATGATCATGATATCTGGGATTATGAAAATCTGCAGGACCTTAAAATTCAAAGTGTGATAAATAAAAGAGGCTTTCCTTCACAACCTTGCTACCAAGTAGGTAGCTGGTTAAAATTTACTCATACATTCATTGTTATTCATTCATTCATTCATTCATTATCAGTCATGGAAATAGTATCAAAAGACTATCTTTTTATCCAGCTTATCGTGGATCTCTTGTTAGAATATCAAATACTTCATTATTAGCTTTGAGAGAACCTCTCATATAGGCACTTTGTGCATAAAAGCATACACACACACACACACACACACACACACATACACACACACACATACATACACACACACACACACACAAACACACTCACACACACACACATACACACACACAAATACACACACACACACACACACACACAATAACACACACAGAGATTGTAGTAAATGAGAATTATGAGTGCTGGAACTCCCATTTCACATGACCCCAGTCTATCTATTGGATGTATGAGAGGTTCTCTCAAGGCAGTATTTGGTGTTCTAACAAGGCATCCATATTAAGCTAGATATTCTTTTGACTGAGGCTTTTGACTGGTGCACTGCTTTAAAGGGTTTTAGTTGAAGAAATCGACCCCAGGAGTTATTCTTAGTAAGACTAGTACTTATTCTATCGGTCACTTTTGTCGAACTGCTAAGTTACTGGGATGTAAATACCAACATCGATTGTCAGGCAGTGGCAGGGAACAAACACAGACAAACACACGCATGCACACACATATATATATATATATGACCAGCTTTCAGTTTCTATCTACTAAATCCACTCACAAGACTTATGTTGGCCTAATGCTATAGTAGAAGACACTTTCCTAAGGTGTTATTCAGTGGGACTGGACCCAGAACCATGTGGTTGGAAAGGAAGCTTCTTACCACACAGTCATACCTATATAAAGACAATAAAACAATATTATTTTTTCATTTTGCTCAGTATAATGTAATTCAACAAAAATAACACAATGCTCACTTTACACCCAGAACTTTTCAGTCTTGTTACAGTTTCTTTCACTTTTGTTGGAGAGTATTGAATATTCAGTCTTCACTAAACTTAGCCAAATGTAAAATAGATGACTATCTAGAAGTACTCCCATAATTCTTTAAGTGTCAAATAACACTCCATCACCACCACATTAATGAAAATGTTCTTATTTTTGTTTCATGACAATGAGATGACAAAATGTAGTTTGTATATATTTAGTTCTTCTTTCTTCATCATGGTGGCAAGTTAGAAAAGTTTAAGAACTTAATTTTATCAAACATGGCAATTTATATGTCTCTTTTGTCAACCCACACAATCCCCTCTTTCATCAATGTGAGGTGCTCTCAATGATTCATGTTGGATTTTGTCTCTTGTTAATGTAAGCATATGCACCTTTTGTTTAAAAGCCAAACAATCAAGAAATGAATGTCTTCCTTCATATTACATACAATATTTAAAAAAACAAAACGTAAGTATTTGACATTAAAAGTAAATATATGAGACCATGCCGTACAGTAGCATACAACATAATATAAATACAGAAACGTCTAGAACATGCCATTGTACAGATTCTCATATACATGTATATTTTGACCCATGAATGAAAAATATCTGAAAGCGAAAGCTCAATGAACGAATATTCATTGAATTGGCTATGTATCCTTGAAAGGAATCAATTTTTAACGTATAATCAATTCATTTCTATGATACGGCAAAAATTTCTATAATTAACCAAAGTCAGTTTATAGACAGCAATTACACAGCTAAATTAGATTATCTTTATTGAATATATTGTGAATTCCTGTAGTCATCGATTATATTATGTTATATATTTATTACTAAAGAATGTTTCTTGGCCTTATAACAACAACATCTAAAATAATATCCCAAGTGCGTCATCATTCAGGATGTCTAGTGAAACCCATTTAAGTTTCCTCATTAAGTTACAAATATATAGCATATATGTAATGAAATATTAATAATAATAATTAAACATATATATGTTTAATATATATGTTTAATAATAATAATTAAACATATATATATATATATATATATATATATATATATATATATATATCCTTGTTAATTCATATAAACGGATCTGGTACTCAATAACGTAGAGTTAATTTTAATAATAACTATTAGAACTAGGTTTTTAACAACTTTTCACTCTGTTTCATGTTGCCACTTATCATATTGAGACCAGCATGACTGTATGGTTGAGAAGTTTGCTTCTTGACCATGTGGTCTGGGATTCAGTCCTGCTGCATGGCACCTTGGGCAAGTGTCTTCTATAGCCCTGAACCAACTTAAGCTTTGCGAGTGAATTTGGTGGATGGAAACTGTATAGAAGCCCATTGTAAATATGTGTGCCTTTGTGTTTGTTTGTGCCCCCATCCCCATTTGACAACTGATGATGGTTTGTTTATGTCTTCATGACTTAATGGTTCAGCAAAAGCCATCATATTTAAAAGTAAGTAATGGTGGGTTTGATGTGTTTCACTAAACACTACCATTCAAGGTAGTCGTTCAGGATAACCACAGTCAATTGACTGAAATAAGCCTGTTATATGTATGAGGTCTTATCAATAAGTATCCGGACTGTTGCCATAGTAACGAAGTTAAAATATGCAGAGTGAACTCTGCTGTGCATGTGCACTAAGTTTTAATGTTCTAGCTCACTCCCACTGTTTACAGCAGTGCTTGGAAGGAAGGTGCGTAACGTGATCATGACATTGACTATCACAAAGGAAGTTGTCATGGCAATACTTGCTCAGAGGCCTACACAAAGTTGCAGAAAGTGTATGGAGAAGAGTGTATGAGCTGTACACATGTGTACGAGTGGTTCAAACATTTCCAAGTTGGCTGAAAAAATGTTCATAGTGACAAACGTTCTGGAAGACCCATAATCCACAGAAGTGAGAAAAATATCGCAGATGTGCATGTAGCTGTGAGGGGAAATTGTCAAATCACCATCCATGAGTTATCAGAGGATGTGCAGATTAGTTATGATTCAATTCAGTCCATTATCACTGAAGAAAATGGGTATGAGACATGTGTCTACCAAGTTTGTTCCAAAACTGCTTTCAGCTGCCCAAAAAACCATTCAAGTTTCAGTTGTACAAGATCTCCTTGATTGTGTCAAGAATGATGAAAATTTTGGTTGCCAACAGAGGTAAAAGCTCTCTGAATTTTCTCCATCCTATTCTTATTCTAGCTATTATGCTCTCTGTGCATCCTCCCTCACTAGTTTGGTCCCTCGGGTAGCAGATATTATCCACTACCTCTAATGATCCTCTAGGGCATTTGAGAAAATCAATTTCCTGAGTATCTGTAGTTTTTATGGATCCTTTGCATCTTCTACATACAATCATTACTTCCTCTGATAATTTTCCTTTTATTCCACTGCACTTCTTGTGTGTCCATAGCTTTCATTGGGGACACTGTATGGAATTTCTCAGAATTCAAGCAGAGCCATTTACCTGAAGTGGGTAGGGTCCTGTCTGTTTTCTTGTTACTAAGACCTTAGTCTTTGCTAGGTTGACCTTAAGGCCCTTAGATTCCAGGTTTTTGCTTCTACACCAGAATTTCTTTACTAGCTCTAATATAGAATCTGTTATGAGGGCAAGATCATCAGCATATAGTAAATCCCAGGGGGCTGCCAATCCTCTGTTATGGTCTGGAGAACAATGATAAGGAGGGGATTGGGGACTGAGCCTTGATGAATGCCTACAGGTTCATCAAATTCTTCACTGTACTCATGGTTAACTCTCACCTTACTGACAGCGTCTTTGTATGTGGTCTCACCCAGCACACTGTAAAGTGGTTGGCATTAGGAAGGGCATCCAGCCATAGAAACCATGCCACAAAAGACAGTTGGAAGTTGGACAGCTCCATATCAAACTGTCCAACCAATGCCAGCATGGAGAGTGGATGTTAAATGATGATGATGATAATGGTATATCATGTCATCATCATCATCCATTTTTCATGATGGCATGGGTTGGACGGTGCAACATGAAGCTGTCCAGACTCCATTTGTCTGTTGTGGCATGGTTTCTACGGCTGGTTGCCCTTCCTAATGCCAACCATTTTACAGGATGCTTTTTATGAGCTATCAGGTGCTTTTTACTTGCCATCTGGGTGCTTTTTATGTGGGCTTATATAGTTGTTGATAATCCACAGACCTTCAGCCAATGACTAGTTTGTTAAATGCCAACACGAAACTCTCAGAGCATTCTGTTACTTTTGCTAAATATTAATAAATATTAATAAATATAAATGTATAAATGTTGTCCTGTACTGACGAAGGAAAATTACCTAGAAACCATTGGTCTATTGGCATCACTATGGCTAGAATGAGAACAGTAAACTCCCTTGCTCACAGTATATGGACACAGATCATGTGTCAGTAGCCAGCTGGAAAAGATGTTTTCCTGGGGCCAAAAAGTAGTAACATTGTCCTACGTAGGACTGCCATGTTGTGCTGGCAAATAGACTTTACTGTACAATACTGTTACTACATATTTCTCACTCAGAGATTTAAAACTAGTTGTTTTTCACTTTACAAGATCAACAACAGTGTGTCACTTTAAAAGTATACACTGTGAGCAAGAGCTAGTGGCTGCTATTACTAGCTGGCAGTTGTCCTGTTCTGACAAAGGGAAATTATCCAGAAACCATTGGTCTACAGGTATCACTATGGCTAGAAAGGGAGCAGTAAACTCTCTTGTTCATTGTATATGGACACAGAGATCATGTATTGGTAGCCAGCTGGAAAAGATGCTTTTCCTAGGGCTAAAAAGTAGTAACATCATCCTATGTAGGACTGCCATGTGTTGGCAAATAGACTTTACCGTATACTCATATTCTGAGTTCTATTTTTCCTCTTTGCATCAACATACCTATATATATATATATATATATATATATATATATATATATATATATACATGTATATAATTATAAAGATATAACTATAGTTAAGGGCTACTGGAAATGACCATTGCCAATACTAGAAATAGGTATCAAATACCTACAATCCACTCTACAATTTGTTCTCTACATTCAACCACAGGTAGAAAAGCGAGGGAATGGGCAAGAAAATACAAAAAATACTGGATAATTCTATACCTCGAGATTTCACGCTCTGCAAAAAATTGCTTTGTGATCTCCAGTAAAATAAACCATTAATATAAAAACAAGAAATATACATACTCACTGGTAAATTCACCTGCATATATATATATATATATATATATATATATATATATGAGGTCTGATCAGTAAGTATCTGAACTGTTGCCATAGTAATGAAGCTAAATTATGCAGAGTGAAGCTGCTTGGCACAGATTGAACTTGAACTCTGCTGTGCATGTGCATGTGCACTAGCTCACTTCCGCTGTTCACAGCAGTGCTTGGAAGGAATATGTGTGGCATGCAATCATTGCATTGATCATTACAGAGAAAGTTTTCATGGTGATACCTGCTCAAAGGCCTATGCAAAGTTGCAGAAAGTGTATCGAGAAGATGTACAAGCCACACTCAAGTGTTCGAGTGATCCAAATGTTTTCAAGATGGATGAGAAAATCTCGAATTGACGAATGTTCTGGGAGATCCTCAATCACCAGAAGTGAGAAAAACATTACAGATGTGTATGAAACTGTGAAGGAAAATCATTGAATCCCCATCCAAGAGTTATCAGAGTATGTGCAAGTTATTTATGGTTCAGTTCAGTCCATTATCACTGAAGATCTGAGTATGAAACACATGTCTGCCAAGTTTGTACCAAAACTGCTTTCAGCTGACCAAAAACATACTTGGGTCTCCGTTGCGCAAGATCTCTTTGATTGTGTCAAGAACGATGAAAGCTTTTTGAAAACTTTGCATAAGCCTCTGAGCAGGTATCACCAAGCTTTTGGCAAAATTTGATGTAGATTATCTGCTCAGCTTTCTGTCATGATCAATGCAACAATAACATGCTACACACCTCCCTTCCAAGCACTGCTGTAAACAGCAGAAGTGAGCTAGAATGTTAAAACTTAGTGCACATGCACAACAGAGTTCAAGATCAATCTATGCCAAATGTATTATTTGTTCTTTTCTTATGGGCAGAATCAGCATAATGGAAGTTATTGTTTGTTTGGAAGTGAAAGGGGGAAGGTACAATTTGCATGAGTTTGCATGAAAGTGCTTTCTGTTCTTAAGAAGGCTCACAAACTATGTATTGTTTCATTGTATAAAAGGGGGTTAATATGATTTTGCCCAGAAATCATGTTTTGAAAATTTTTATTTCCCCCGATCCCCACTGCAATTTCTTAACTTGTAACTTTTGCGAATTTTTTTTTTTTTATCCATGTAGGAAAATACAGAAATTGCGAATCTGGGAAATATATTTTTATTTTAAAATTTAATTTTTCTCAAAGAAACACTCAATGCCCCTTCCAACACCTTGCCCACCATCCCCTACCAGCTTTCAGAAAGCTAAAACCTTCTAATGTTTCACTTTCATTGATGTTTCACACAGCAGACGTAAAAAATACTAGACCACCAGAAAACCCAACATGCTAGAAACAACAGGTAAACGACATTATTTCTGAAGAAACGTCCCCACTTTCCAAAAAGCTAAAAGTGAAACATTGGGAGTTTGTAGCTTCTTGAGTGTGGTGAGATGATGGGTGGATATTTGGGGAGGAGATTTTAATGTTTCTTAAAGAAAAAAAGAAATGAGAATTCTTAAAGATTCGTTTTTTTCTCTGTGGATTACCAAGAAAAAGATTTGGAAAAAGTTTTAAAAAATGAAGAAATTGGGGTGGGGAGGGAGAAAATTAAAATATTAAGAATGTGTTTTGGGGCAAAATCTTAATCTCCTGTATCAAAAACGTAGGTATCAGAATAAATTTAGGAAAAAAAATAAGGTTGAGGGTTGGGGTGCACAGATGTCACTTTGGACGTGCTAGAAACAACAGGTAAAGGACAGGATTTCTGGGGAAACTTCCTTCTAAGTTTATATCGAAGATCAGGTTTTGAAATATGTTCATCACAAACATGAATTACAGAATGGAAGAGGGTAATTTCAATTGGATTTGAGCTGTAATTTTGCACATGTATACAGCAAGAAATTACATAATTTGTACATAAGTTTTATCTAGGGTGTGTGTGTGTGTGTGTGTGTGTGTGTGTGTGTGTGTGTGTGTGTGTGTGCGTGTGTTTGTGTGTGTGCTTGCATGCCAAAGGAAGTTATTTTATGGCATTGTTTTGTTTGAAGTAACAAAGTTGTCAATTTGGTCATATGGGATCATATGATTGTTCGTTAATTTCCATAAAAACTTTTTCATTTCTTTGTGTTTTGAAGAGAGCAGAAATTGAATGAGAAGAGAAAGTGAAAAGGCGACATTTGCTTTGAAGTGAGAGTAGAAAGTGAAACAGAAGAAGGTGAAAGATGTATGTACATGTGTATGAAATGGATGTGTGTGTGCATGAGAGAGATAGAGAGAGAGACTGAGTGAATGTGTGTGTTTTCATGTATGTATTTTTTGCATGTATGTGTAAATGACACTCAGTCGAGCTCTCTCTCTCTCACACACACATGCATGCACACACACATTATCTTATACACATACATAACTACATATGCACATACATCCTTTTTCTATGTATGTGCATGAGAGCGAGGGGGAGGGAGAGAGTGAGAAAGAGTGAGTGACTGCATTTCCTCATAACATATAGAGAAATAGATATCTTTAATGAGTGACTAATTCGGAGAAGCATTACTTTCATTATTCACGCATCATCACTCTTGTAATGCAACGCTTTTTAATTTTGGTTCAAATTGAAAGTGTGAAACTATTTTCATTTTCTAATGAAACCTGGTCATTGTAGAGCAGTGTCTTTCAAATAACTATAGCTGGTTGTTGAGATAATGTAGAAAATATGTAAATGAAAATAAAGTTTATTTGGTAGCCAAAAGATTAGTGAATCTTTTGATACCCCAATTGTCAAAATTGGCAACTCAGTTTTCGAATGTATAAGGAACATTCATGTGTGCACACACAGACATTCAAACAGACACACACACACAAACTCTCTTTTATATATATAGATATATCACGATGTATCCGAGAGTTTCTGCAATATGTATTTTAAAACGAAAACTATGTATGTATTATGAGTGTAGGACGAAAGCCCCTCGAACAGAAGCCCCATAGTTAAAGTGAAAAAGTGGACAAAAGCTCCATGGTCATATTTTCCAATTATTTTTGTTTTTTTTCACCTTTTACTTGTCACAGTTATTAGACTATGGCCATGCTGGGGCACCATCTTGAAGAAATTTTAGTTGAATGTATCAACACTAGAATTTTTTTATTTTTACTTGTTGCAGTTATTAGACTGCAGCCATGCTGGGAGACCACACTGAAGAATTTTTAGTCCAATTAATGACCCCAGAATTCTTTTAAATGATTTTCAACCAGCGCATGAAATTAAGCTTAGAAGGTATCTCCACATGCTAGAAATAACAACAAAAATCTCTTGAAATTTTTTTATAACTCCCTTCGGTTTTTTTTATTTTCTGAAAATCTTTTTACTTGTTTCAGTCATTGGACTGCAGCCATGTTGGGGCACCAGCTTGAAGAATTTTTGTTCGCAGAAAAATCATCATTTTAAAATATATATTTAAAGTCTTTTGTTTTCTTCTCTCAGCTCTTACTGATTAATGAGAATAATTTGACCTTTTGAACTTTCTCCGGCCGTTGAAGGTCTAACAGAAGGCTAGTCATTCAAATGTACTTTTTATTGTTTGCCTAAATAGGGAAATGAGTGTTTCTCCATAAAAATGACAAATTCTGGTTTTTGTGAAGAAAAAAAACGTTAGAAATATGTGTAATATTTACTTTCATTTTATGTGTGCATATATAGGCTATTCAAATGTACTTATTTATCATTTTTGTTTCTACACATTTCTTGAAGTAAGCGTTTTTCCTTTTGTTAGAATTCAGACAATATGTACATTGAGTAGTAAAGAGTCTTCTGTTCTGTTATTCTATTACTGATGGTAAGGTTGATTTATTTTCATTTTCAAACTTCAAAATTATTCTAGAAACGAGGAAAATAATTGAAGCACACGGAAATTACCATTGTGAAGGACATAGATGTTTTGACACCGGTTTTTGATTGAATATATTTTTACTTAAAAATTGGAATCTTGGAAAATAATTTTTTTTTTACAACCACTATTTCCATTGTTGTTTACATGAAATTATTTTTAAAAAAAATTTGTAAAATTTAGATGTTATTTCTAGCATGCGGAGAGACCTTCTAGGCTTAACTTCATGTGCTCGTTGAAAATCACCTAAAAAAGATTCTGGAATCAATACATTCGACTAAAAATCCCTCAAAGCGGTGCTCCAGCATGGCTGCAGCCCAATGACTGAAACAAGTAAAACGATTTTTAGAAAATATAAAAAAAAAGGATAACCAAAAAAATATAACAAAAAAATTTCGAGAGATTTGGCAGTTATTTCTAGCATATCGAGAGACCTAGGTTTAACTTCATGCACTGGTTGAAAATCATCTTAAAAAATTCTGGGGTCAATACAATCGACAAAAAATTCCTCAAGATGGTGCCCCGACTGCAACAAGTAAAAAGAAAAGCAAAAATGAATTATATCACAGAAGTGGTTTTGATCAAGCTTAAAAAAAATTCTGGGTTCCATACAGCCATCTAAAAATTCTTCAAGGTGGTGCTTCAGCATGGCCGGCCGCAACAAGTAAAAAAAAAAAAATTCTGGGGTCGATACATTCAACTAAAAATTCTAAAAACGAAAAAAAATAACCGAAAAACATAACCGTAGGGATTTTGTCCTAGGGAGCTTTTGATTGGACCCCCTGTAGAATATATTTAAATATATTTTAAACTTATTTCTTCTTAGAAATATGAACGGCACCACAGTTTTGGGTGATAGTATAAAAGAAATTATTTAATTATTTAACCAGAGAACATAAATGAGTGATTTCGTAGCAATACAGTATTCTCAAATTAGAATCATTGAATCTCAACTTCAGTCATTTTTAACAGTTACGTCATTCATCCGTTTTACATCACTTTGAAACAAAAATGGCGCCTGCCAGTGAAAGAGCTTTTTGAATATTTTCACCGCTTTATATACATACAATACATTACTGATATATATTAACGTGTGTATATTTTATATTTTTATACATATTGTATGGCAACACTATTATACAGAGGACATTTTGAAATCGGTGAAAAATTATCAGCAAAGTTCTTCAACGTTTCTGTATACAACTTAACAGGGTTCAAATTACCTCATCCAGGATATGTTGTGTATAAATTAATAGACCCTTCCATTTCTCAAGTTATTAAAGAAAAAAAAGTTCTTTAATTTTTGTTTTAAATGTAGTGAAAGATACTATGTTTCAAAGAAAGATAACAAAAAACTAAACAAAAGATAAAAGAAAACTAAGAACCTTGCAATTTTTTATTGTTTTGTCATGTAAGAAGTTGACTTCAACACATATATTTGAGCCATTAACAGTATCTCCATCAATTTGAATCGGTAAGCGGGTATTTTCTCGTTATTGAGATGTTTCTTTTTCATCTTTAGAACAGAATCATTAGCTGGGGACGCCCAAGTTTTATATTTTCCATCTTGTTTTATTACGAAACTCAAAAGAGTTTCTTTCGACCAAGGCAACAGAAAATGTTACCACGATGCTAATCCCAGTCTCGCCTTTCATGTTATCTTCGTAGAAACGTTTCTGGATTCATTTACAGCATTTTTGTGAGTATCGGTAAACAAGTGAATATATGTTTTTATATATACATATGAAGTAACGTTTTCTGTTATAAAAATCAATATAATTTTATTCCATATTTTCCCCTTGTTTATTAACCTTCGTATATCATCCAACAACTTAAGGTCTTTTATTGTTGATACATCTCACAGGCAATGAAAATATTTTCATTTTTACCCTTCCGACAACACAGTGCAGCTTACGTAATAGAGTAAAGCGAAGAAATAAAACCATGATATAAAAATAATAAAAATCAATTAACTGTAATGAACGGTAAACAAAGAACCAGAAAGCAAAGTTGAGTTATTAAAACGGTTTAAGGTCAAATGTCAGATGAACCTTTGTTACGTCACTTCAACGGTGGAGGCGTTTTTTATTCGTATTTCACCGTTTCTATACGATAAACCGTTAACTCTTTTAAGTCTTCAAATTATATGATATTTGGATTCATCAGAGAAATACAACTGCAATATCGTGAACAACAACAATTAAATATACACTTTTTGAATTATTTTTTTAATGTGGTTTCATTTGAAAGACCAGAGAGATAAAAAAGGGAGAAAATATTTTGAGGTCTTTGCATATATTTCTTTACTAATTTATTCGGTAAGTTTATTCCAGTGTTTTATTCTTCGAGCGATTTCTAGAATCAGTCATTCATACGTTAGAAACTTCGGGATTTTTTTTTTAATATTAGTCTGCTGGTTAATTTGTCTTAAGTATTTTTGCACTGTCGCCTAGTCGAAAACAAGGTTTTTGGATTCGCATGCGCTACCTTCTTAACGATAACGTCTGTTAATTAATTCCTATGTCCGACTTTAATTGCAATTAGATTTCGTGCTGTGTAAAGTATGACGAATATGAATACAAATACTGTTTCAACACATGAAACCTACTACCTCTACCACTCCATTGTTTTATGTAATTACATAAAGCAGATTCATAAAAATGTTTGGCCCTCAACTGATAGCACTAAGCATAACATTTGTATAGAGATCACAATCCTCTTCTGTATGACTAACATTCCGTATTTATTAAAACAACTGTTCAAACTTCCTGTGAACTCCACTTGCGACCTGGTTTTGTTTCCCGGTTAGTGATATTTTATTTCGTGGCTCCGTCGCTAAAGCGACAGATGAGATTGCCTTGTTGCGTTCCTTTCCATTTTAATTTCATATGCCGCTGGGGGAACAATTTCACCTTTCATCCGACCTTCTAGCATGATAAAATAAATTAACTGTCAAAGAACAGGAGGCGATATTTAATATTCCTATAAAGTATCCTAGATGTGAATGGAATTATCTAAGAGAAGACTAAGACTAAATTATGTCCTTCGTCAGAATTTGTTGCATTGTGCTATCATTAGCAACAAGAATTTCCCGCTGAACCTAATACGTTATTTTCAGCGTAAAGATACCGTTTTTGTTTTTTGCCGTGGAGGTGGTGGTGGACTGTTTAAACCTTGACTGGTATTTTTATTTTTTTATCGAACCCCAAAAGACGAAAATATGTAAAGTCGTTCGCAACAAGACTTGTCTGCAGAACACAAAAGGATGTTATATGAATCACAGTTGCGTACTTAAGGCAGAAGGTTAGCAATTTTAAAGGGATAGGGTGGGGGTAGTCGATGCCATCGACTCTTGTATACCCTCATCTATTTCCAAACATGGTCATATTTCCCCCTGGCTAGTCATGTTTCTACAGAAGATTAGAAACGAACAACACCGCATGTATATTGGTGACGCTCATTTACGACCAAGACAAGGAGACGTACCCACCCATAGACATACATTTTGATATGTGTGTGTGATGAAGTTCTTTCAGTTTCTCTCTAGCAAATTCACTCACAAGGTTTTGGTCATCCTGGGGCTGTAGTAGAAAACTCAAAGTCTTCTTAGTTTTTTAATCAAGTCCCAATACTTTTCGGCTTTCCTTGTTTCTTACATTACTTCCATCATTTCTTACTTTACTGCCATTATATGGTTACAGCCAGCATCTTCTTGAGGTTGGAGAATTGTCAAAGCATGGAACCTGCATCAGTTAACTGCCAGAAGACTGTATCCTTCAAAAACTCCATGCTTCTCAAAATTTGTCAACACTATTCCTGACGTTTCTCTTTATGATTCTTTTACTATTTGCTTTTCTGTCTCTTTTTGTATTTCATTTTGTGTACTGTGCATGTACTTTTGACTTTCATCACTGTCTTTCTTTACTTGACTTACTGTTGCATTCTGTCTCTTCTTTTACTCCTTTCTGACAAATTGTTGTGCACTTGTGCACTGAATACAATAACTTCATTATTTTTATTAGATTTTCATAGGTGGTGAGTTGGAAGAATCATTAAAGTGTTGGATAAAATGCTGTGCAGTATCTCTTCTGGCTCTTTGTTTTCTGGTTTTAACTCCCTTTCAGGTCAGCTTTGCCTTTCATCCTTTAGGGGCTGATAAAAATAAAGTGCCAGTCAAGTATTGTGGGTAGGGGAGGGAAAACAAAGCCTTCCCCTTATAATTACTGGCCATGTACCTTAATAAGGAAGCATTATTAAATTTCCAAGGTTTCTCAACCTCTAGGCCCATTCAGTAGTGAATTTGGACATAATCTACTTTACTTGTTCTGTGTGCATGTATAATGGTTTTAGAATAGGTACACTACATCCCTACATGCTGTAAAAGGTATTCAAAAAAATCTGTGATGGGAAGGGCATACAGCTGTAAAACTGTCTCAAAAAATTTGCCCAACCCTTGTCAGTATAGAAACGTGGATGTTAAGTGCTGATTGTGATTACTTATACAATTGTATCTAATCTCTGGACCTTTGTTATATGGTCTGTCTATACAGGATTTTCATTAAATATATTGACATTAACATAACTATTGCATTGTTTTTTTTTCCATGTGGATGGTGCGCAATAGCTATGTAATCTCTGAATATTTCTGTTTTTCTTCACCAACCAATGTACAACCTTGTATCTCAATGATTCTCTCATAACTAATTTGGTAAGTACAGTGATGTCTCTGTTTTCCTAGGCTCTCTAATAAAACTGAAATGTGTCTAGAGTTGTTTCTTGTATTTTTACTGAAACACTTGAATAATAATAAGCAAGGTTTAATATCTTTTCTTTTGTCTTTCATAACTACATAGTTGTTCCTAGTTAACTTTCTATTTGTGTTCCCTGCATTAAATATGCTATGTTAGCACTAACTTAGCAATTATACTTCATGACTGCTTTCTGTTTTTTTCACTATGATGTAGTTAGTTATTAGAGAAATGCTGTGAGATCTTACAACCCTGCTATTGAATAGCATAACAAAATATAAAACAGTTCAGTTTTCCCTTTCTGATCATAACTGGTCTGTGTGTGTGGATTTTACAAGCATACACCATGCATTCTTACAACTCTACTTATATTTCCAATGGTCTGTTTCTCTATTACATGGTCAGTGTTTAAAGAGAAATACTATAGGATATTGCAATTCTATAACAAAATATATAACATACTTTGATTTTATTTTTATATTCATATCTGGTCTCTGTGCCTCTATTATATGGTCAGTTACTGAGAAATACCACAGGATCTAACATCTTTATTGTATAACATACTTCGATTTTTCAGAGTATGTTATACATAGTGGTGTGGGTGCTTTTTATGTGGCATTAGATAAAAAAAAAAAAAGGAATGATGAACAGAACATTATTATAATGAAAAATTATTATTATAATTCTTCATTGGGCTGAACAGGTATAAGTTGGTGGGGGCCAAATCCTAGCAATGCAGTAGATGGTGAATCACTGACCGGCATAGTTTGTCCATAGCATGGTTTGTTGTCAAAGCTCTGTGAGGTCATGCATTGTCGAGGTGAATTAGGATTATTTTCAGATTCTCGTTTGGTCTCTTTCTCCTAATGGCTCTCTAAGCTTTTTGATTGTCTCTCAGTAAGCTGCTAACTATTCATAGTACAGCCACACTCCAGAAAATAAAGAAGAATGATGTCTTTGTGATCCCCTAAAACAGTCACCATGAGTTTTTGTTCCAATTGCTCGCTCATGAGTTTCTTCAGCTTTGGAGGAGCAATGTGATGCCATTCTGTGGCCTGACCTGTCATCTCTAGATTGTAAAGATACACCTATGAGTCATCCCTATCACCAGACCAGAAGAAAGCAGCATTTTCATTAGCTTCAAATGCTTTCAGCTGATCAGAGTAGATTTCCACTCTTCACTCCTTCAAATTGGGTATCAGCTGCCAAGTTACTCACTTTGCACACTCTTTCTGATACCCAGAGTCTTCTGTTATTTTCTTTAATGCACTATCACTAGAATCCAGTTCTGTAGCAAACATGGATTGTGATTGTCTCTCTATCTATCTGAATCATTTCATCCATTTGCTGGCAATTCATGTGAACACAGTTGGTGTTCTTCCCATTGCAAGGTTTGTCTTCAATATTGGTTTCATCCTTCTATGCACATTGCTCTTGTCAATGGTGTCATCCTTGTAAACAGGGTATGTAGCCTTCTGTGGAAGTTAGACAGCCTGAACTCCTCTTTTGTCAAAAATTCTTATGATGGTGCATTGCTTGGAACCTATTATTTATTTACCTACAATGAAGAAGAATAGGAAGAAGAGTTACTCTACCAATGAATATAGTTTGAATGCCCTGTGTCAGTTAATTTAAATGTTATGCCCACTTTTGTATTATTTTCTGTACAATCCTTGCTTATTGTTAAATCCGAGATAGCATCTATCTACATTCGCATTGATTTGGGGAGTATACCATTTGCAAAGCTTTTTCAACATAAGTTTCTGTTGCTTGATATTCTTTTTTTCTTAAAGAAAAGTTTTCATGATTCAAGAGAGAGGTCAGTGTTGTTCTTTGGTCTTCCCAAAGTTTGACCAGTCAGAATTAATCTTTTTGAACTTGAAATGCTATCAGTTGACAACATCTGAGATTTTAAAATTAGCTGTTCATATTTACAACTCCACTATCATACAATATAACATGCTTTACCTTGGATACTTAACTCCTCATGAAGTCATAGGGACACTGTCATAAAATTTCAGCATGTCTTAGGCCCTTTTCTTGAACCTGGTGAAGCCTATCCCTTTCTAGATCTAGCAACATAGAGACAAATTTCCTTCAGAAAGGTGAGAGAAAGAAAGTCCTACACCTTCATTGAGAGAGCCTCTGCATGGTTGTTTGAGCTGCTGTAAATAGCAGACAACAATGGGCTGTTACTTTATGAACACTGTGAAGATGAAAGGCAAAGTTGACCTTGGTGTGATTTGAGCTTGAAGAGCAGTAAGCTGGAATGAATACATGAATACTGCAAAACATTGTATCTGATGTTGTAATGACCGTTCTAATTTATTACTTTAATTTATGGTAAATCATACTTCAAATTTTCTTTTATTATGATCCTATCAGTTTTCTGTGTCAGTTTTTATAGATAAATAACAATCATACAACTCTGTTATTATCTGGTATGACACTAGATATGGTCAGAGTTTGATCTCAATTACATAACAGTTTGTATATAGCAAATGGTTTCTAAATGTTTTTATTACCTTGTAATCCCATCTCCATATGCTAAAAGTACACAACACTTTTTCTTTTAAATTTAAAACCTTGTGATTCTTTTAACTTACTCTCAATGATACTTTAGGGTGTCCCAATACCCCGGTTGGACACCATTGGTATAGAGCAATTTTATAGGATCTTACTAGAAGTAATCTTATCATAAAAGGGAAGCTGAACTCCATCTATCTGTCTATAACAAAATCTGTGTAGAGAGAGGGAAGAAGGGGAGGAGAAATAGTTGTTGAGAGAGGAATACAGTGAGAGATAGTGTCACCTAAGGAACTGACAAGTTTTTATTAAGAAAGTGGGAATTTTAAGTGCAAATCTGTCAACACAGTGCAACACACTTAAAACAAAAGACTCTGTATGTATATGTATATATATATATATAGACACACACACGCATATATATATATATATATATATATATATATATATCATAAGGATGGCTTGTTAGCAATTTTTCAACTGAAAGGCAGAAATATATACTCACTAAAGCAACTAAGGGTGCTAGTCAGCACCAGTATTGCTAGAAATAAGAGTCAAAACAACTCATAACCCTGATAAGCAGTCTTAATGACTGACAAGGGAGGCAAGCTCCTTCATCACTGGTGCTGAGGGAGTTGTTTTGACTTTTATTTCTAGCAATACTGGTGCTGACTAGTGCCCTTCATCTTTTGTTTTACTGTAAATTTCAACTATATATATAATGCATATTAGTTAATTTTTTGTAGTTTGTGTGTCCCTGTATGTCTTTCAACGTATATACAATGCAACACAGGCTATGTAAAAGATTTTCACTTTGAAGAATTTATGGAGGTGTGTGCATTATTAACAAATAAATTTTATTTGCAGCATGGTGACTTGTACAATCTAGTTTTCAGCAACAACTTTTGGCTGGTAATGGTACTTAGTTTTCGTATACTTTGAATCCACATTTCCTACTAATCCTTTAGTGTATCTTTTACTTTATGATTCCCTAGCAGGAGATTCTAAGAGTATCAGTGAGATTAATTTGGTCACATATGCCTTTAACATAATGAATGTACTCATTCAAATAAAATTGTGGTGCTTTTTCATTTTTACCATACATTCCAAAATGAACGGAAAGAAAAATTAATTCATGACTTTCTGGTTAAGAAGCTTGCTTTGCAACCACATGGTTTCAAGTTCAGTCCCACAGTACAGCACCTTGGGCAAGTGTTTTTTGCTATAACTTTAGATTGACCAATACCTTGTGAGTGAATTTGGTAGAAGGAAACTGTTAAAGCCTGTTGTGTGTGTGTCTGTATACATGTATGTGTGTGTGTGCTCAAGTGTGTGTTTGTGTTTGTTTCTCCAGCAGTGCTTGACAACCAGTGTTGGTTTATTTATACCCCATAACTTAGTCATTTGGTAAAAGAGACCAACAGAATAAGTACTAAACTTTAAAAATAAGTATTGGGTTGATTTGTTTGACTAAACTCTGAGTGGTGCCCCAGTATGACCACAGTCCAATGACTGAAATGAGTAAAAAATAAAAAAGATGTACAATATTTCAGTTATTGCTTACAATTCCTGCAGTCTCTTTTCAATAAAGTATTACTTCAGTGCTTTTCATTTTGCTGCTGTTGTTGTTGGTGTTGGTGGTTAATAATACCTTACATTTCAATATCATTTTGTTTGCATTGGCCTTATTGACATGTCTCAATACACTACATGTAAATTGAAATTAAAATTTCTGGAGAATTCATTTGAAAATTATGGACAAGGACCATGCGATAGAATATTTGAAGTAAACTGATACGTTATTTCTATAAGATATTCTTTTTAGACCGTCTTTGCAATGACATTGCCTTTGTCTACCCTACCCATGGTTTCGCTCATTTCATGACTCCATGCAACGACTAGTGTGATGGTAATCTTGTACACTTTCCTCATTATATACCTGTAATTATCGAATATTTTCAATACTGACCATTAAACAATATTAATGGCATCAAATTCACTGCTCTTGGAGAGCTTGCAGAAGCCATAGGCTCTGTACCCTCTTTCAGACTCAGCAAGTAAAATAAATAGTCTGCTTATATTTTGGTCCTCTGTTTTTAACCTGGTATAAATAGTAACAAAGTCTTTCTCAAATCACACTTTGAATAAAGAAAAGACACTGAATAATGTAGTCTTATACATGTTCTTAATTTGTTTTCTTTGCATTTTTTTCTTAATTCACTGGGTCTGGAAGAAAGGCCAGTGCCCACTTTTTGCTAGTTGTCTGAGATTGGTAAAGTTGGTGTCATTAATGTTCCATTTAAACCATTGCAAGTCAACAGGAAAGACTTAATCAGGGAAGGAATTCCAGAGTGTTGATGTTCTTTGGAGAAAAGACTAGGTGTAGTGGTTATTGCAGGACCTAGTGAGGTTAGATGAGAGGAAGAGAGAAGGAATCATGAGTGAGTGTACAAAACCAGCTGATTCTGAGGAATAGACACCATTATTTTAGTTGTAAAAAAGGCAGGGAGGCTGGAGTAGAGTCACAGCTAAAAAGCCTGTGACCATATGTCTGCTTCATCAGGATTGACCAGCAGTTTAGCACTAACACTTCCATTACGCTATCCCCCTTTCCTTACTGTTCTACTTAAAATGGTTAATAATGACAGGGAATTTGGAAGGGATATCAATATATTCAATTTATTGAAGTTGTTACTCAAGAAATTCCAGGCTGACCAGATTAATTTTCAAGTTACTAATCTTTGGGACATTAATGAGTCTTATTACTTTTTGGCACATAGCATAAATATAAAAAAAGCTTTGTATATCTATGGCAAGTCAACTTGATGGAGCTCATCTTCATTTACCCAGGTTATATCCAACAGTGATAGGGTAATAATTCTGCTTACTGCAATGTTTTATTCATCACCTGTGTTACTGATTACTCTCAGGTGGGAGTTAAGTATCTTGATTACAGCAACAACTAGTGGTGGTTGTTTACAAGGTATGCACTGGCAGCCACATGACTGCTTTTCTTGTACCCTATCAACTTGGTTATCTATACTCTCTCTCTATCACAGTTGTAGTAATGTCAATGTGAATACCCGTCAGAGTGTAAGTATCTTGAGAGAAAAGCTGAACATTAGAAGCATCAGTTGTGGCGTGCAAGAGAGACGATTGCGCTGGTATGGACATGTGGTGAGAATGGAGGAGGATAGCTGCGTGAAAAAGTGCCACACCCTAACAGTTGAGGGAACCCGTGGAAGAGGTAGGCCCAGGAAGACCTGGGCTGAGGTGGTGAGGCAAGACCTTCGTACATTGGGCCTCACCGAGGCGATGACTACGGACCGAGACCTTTGGAAATGGGCTGTGCGTGAGAAGACCCGGCAAGCCAAGTAAGATCGTTGCCAGTGCCCCTGGACTGGTTCTTGTGCGGGTGGCACATGAGATGCACCATTTTGAGCGTGGCCGTTGCCAGTACCGCCTGACTGGCTCCTGTAGGATTTTCGAGCGAGATCGTTGCCAGTGCCCCTGGACTGGCTTGTGCGGGTGGCACATAAAAGACACCATTTCGAGCGTGGCCGTTTTCGTGCAGGTGACACGTAAAAGCACCCACTACACTCTCTGAGTGGTTGGCGTTAGGAAGGGCATCCAGCTGTAGAAACTCTGCCAAATCAGACTGGAGCCTGGTGTTGCCATCCGGTTTCACCAGTCCTCAGTCAAATCGTCCAACCCATGCTAGCATGGAAAGCGGACGTTAAACGATGATGATGATGATGATGATTCATATAAGTAAACTAAAAGTATAAATTAGCATGCACAGCTCCATCTATTTTTAACAGCAAGTTGTTTCAGCTCATATAACCACCACTGTCGGAGAAGCAAGGTAGTGAGTGAGCAACATGTGTAGTGTATGTCAGGAGTGTATATCAAGGGCGCTGACTCTAATACATTCACCCTATTTTTTGCACTAATACATATATACAACCACATATATATATAGAGTCATCAAAGAATCCATAAGTCAGTAAAAATATGCACTCGTATACTTGTCAGTAGACTAATTGAAGTGTACAGTATTATATATCTGAAACTGATTGGTAAGCTCATCTGTAATGGATATATAATACTGTACGCTTAGATTAATAAATGTATAATATGTATATGCAATATACTGTCTCATATGACATTATTTTACAAATTCCATGCACAATTACATTTTAATAATGTTCTGAGTAACACTCTTTTTTTTTTCTCTGCTCACCAATATATATTCAATATTTGCTACTAATGCACTTCTCTCCCACTCATGTATAATATATATATATAATATTAATGTGTGTGTATGTATATGATGTATGTGTGTGTGTGTGTATATATATATATATATATATATATATATATAGATAGTCCTCAGTCAAATCGTTCAACCCATGCTAGCATGGAAAGCGGAAGTTAAACGATGATGATGATGATATATATATCATCATCATCATTGTTTAACGTCCGCTTTCCATGCTAGCATGGGTTGGACGATTTGACTGAGGACTGGTGAAACCAGATGGCTACACCAGGCTCCAATCTGATTTGGCAGAGTTTCTACAGCTGGATGTCCTTCCTAATGCCAACCACTCAGTGTAGTGGGTGCTTTTACGTGCCACCGGCACGAAGGCCAGTCAGGCGGTACTGGCAACGGCCACGCTCAAAATGGTGTATTTTATGTGCCATCCGCACAGGAGCCAGTTCGGCGGCACTATATATATATATGTATAGTTTTAGAGAAAAGAACCAAGGTTCATGAACTCATCGATGAAAATCCACTGTGACATATAAAAAAATAATAAGTAAAAGCACAATAAATAAGTATAATATAATACAAAGTAAATATAAGATGATGATAATAATATGTGTGTGTATATATATATATATATATATATATATATATATATATATATATATATATATATATATATATATATATATATTTATATATATATATATATATATATTATATATATATATATATATATATTTATATATATATATATATATATTTATATATATATATATATATATATATATATATTTATATATATATATATATATATATATATATATATATATATATATATATATATATATATATATATATATATATTATATATATATATATATATATATATATATATATATATATATATATATATATATATATATATATATATATATATATATATATATTTATATATATATATATATATATATATTTATATATATATATATATATATATATTTATATATATATATATATATATATATATATTTATATATATATATATATATATATATTTATATATATATATATATATATATATTTATATATATATATATATATATATATATTTATATATATATATATATATATATATTATATATATATATATATATAATATATATATATATATATATATATATATATATATATATAT
>NC_142944.1:31900878-31978378 GCF_046866305.1 Octopus bimaculoides | reverse complement strand
TATCAACTTTGTTTAACATCCGTTTTCCATGCTGGCATGGGTTGGATGGTGTGACTGAGACCTGGTTAACCAGAGGGCTGCACCAAGCTCCAGTATGATCTGGCAGAATTTGTACAGTGATATACCCTTCCTAATGCCAACCACTCCGTGAGTCTAGTGGGAGCTTTTACGTGCCACTGGCACGAGAGCAGTTATGCGGTACTAGCATCGGCCATGCTGAAATGATGCTTTTTACGTGCCATCTGCACAGGAGCCAATCCTGTGGCACTGGCATGACCACACTCATGTTTATATGCATGTATATGTATGTATGTATGCATGTGTGTATATGTATATATATATATATATATATATATATATATGTATGTATGTATGTGTATGCATAGGTATGTCTGTATATATATATATATATATATATATATATATATATATATATATACAAGAAATGAGGGCAGGGAATCGTCAATTAATAATAGAATTAACAATTAACAATTTTGCCAAGTAGTTCAGTATGAAAAAAACCTTTATCGGTAAGACCATTTATCATCATAAATATAAGGGATTAGCAATTGAGTTGCTTCTCCAACATACTGAAAATTTAGAAATAGCAGTCAAAGAACTACTGATTCTAAACTACAAAGTTTTCTCCAAAAACGGATGGCGATATTTATGGCACACATAGAACAAAAAACCGGAGGGAAAAGCACAAACAAAACAAGCCTTTAGTTAATTGGGTACGAATCGTTTCATGGTTAAGTGAATGAAAATTTCACTATTCCAATCTTCAGCCCAAATATTCGGATAAATTTGAAAGTGTCTCTAAAAAAAATTCACGGTGTAGTTTAGAATCAGTAGTTCTTTGACTGCTATTTCTAAATTTTCAGTATGTTGGAGAAGCAACTCAATTGCTAATCCCTTATATTTATGATATATATATATATATATAAATGTATGTATGAATATATATGCGTGTGTGTATATGTGTACATATATATATATATTTATATATATGTATGTGTATATGTATATATATATTAAATATAAGTATGAATATATATATGTGTATATATATTTATGCATGTTTGCAGATGTATGTATGTATGTATGTGTATATCTATGTATGTGTGTGTGTGTGTGTGTGGTTCCTGTTATGGTCCCACTGCATGGCACCTTGAGCAAGTATCTTCTACTATAGCCTTGGGCCAACCAATGTATTGTGAGTCGATCTGGTAGACAGAAACTGAAGTACGCCCTGAAAGGCTGTGAGCTGGCAGAAACATTAGCACACCAGGGGAAATGCATGGCGGTATTTTGTCTGCCGTTACGTTCTGAGTTCAAATTCCGCCGAGGTCGATTTTGCCTCTCATCCTTTTGGGGTCGATGTAATCGACTTAATCCCCTTGTTTGTCCCCTCTATGTTTAGCCCCTTGTGGGCAATAAAGAAATAAGAAACTGAATTACGCCCGTTGCAGATATATGTATAGATATGTATAAGTGTATATCTTTGTGTGTCTGTGTTTTTTCCCCCACCATTGCTTGACAACTGATGTTCAGTCATCTTACATAAAAACGAGAATTCGATGAAGGTGCACTACACATCTCTAAGTGCAACAGCCAGGAGCTTATGTAACCTATCAGCATGACAGTCTATTACTGTCGAGGTCATGATGCAGCTTGCTAAAGGAAAGAATGTCCATATAATGGATAGTAATTATTTATTGTTTTAAGAGGATGATAACCAAGAGAGTAACAACAGGATTAGTGTTGGTGTGGGAATGACAGAGCCAGAGGAGAAAGGAAAGTGAAGAGAAATGTTTAGGGTTTATCGGGAGAGAGAGGGGATGAGCAGAGTGGCAAAGGTGATGGAGTGGGTTGAACAGTTGGATCTAGTGATGTGTTTGGTTCATTCAGTCTGCCTTATCTGCATGCATTGGACCTTTCATCAGGGTCCTTGACGGTATACAGGAGTTATCCAGGTTTGTTGTTGAGAGAGTGTGGTGGGAGAGAGACTAACAGGGGTAGTGTTAGGGAAAATGGAAATTAGTTTCAAGGGTGTTAGTGAGGGAAAGAGTTATAGTGATAGAAGAGTTAGGTTAGTTGAGATGGAGGTGGTGCAGTGTCACTCCACATTATACAGGGGAGAGTAAAGTGGTGTATTGAGGAGAGAAAGAGATGATGACGTGGGGCCAGAGCATATCCTAGAGGTAACATATCCAAGTGAATGTGTTGGCAAGGGAATCAAGATAGGTGGGTAAAGGTTGCCAGAGAGCAATCCCAAGCATCCTAATTAGAGTGGAATCAGAAAGAACGCACAGCAGGATATCGGTGGTAGTGGTATGAGAAAAGGAGATGTTCAATATGTATAAATATGGGTGACATGGCTTGATGAGTAGAATAAATTATTGGGAGATGAGAGGAGGCTACAGAATAGGTGCCGTGATTTGGAGAATAAGGGGTCAAGGTTGATGGTAGCTGTGAGGGTATAGAATGTGCAATATGCATAAGATATGCATGCACAAAACTATAGGCAGTGATGAGGTGCATGCATTTACCCAATATTTCAGCAAGCATACATTGTCTGGTTTACTGTGCATTGTGTATTGCCATCCAACATGGCATCCTTTATAAGATGCATCATCTTGAAATCATTTTTCATCACCTGATCTCAAGTCTGCCTTGGTCTCCTTTTACCATTTTGAGAACTTGGCATCACTTTATGCATCTTTATCCTCCATCTACATAATGCACCCATTGCAGTCTCCTCTTTTGCACTCTACATTTGATTCCACATATGCCAACTCTCAATTCATTTACACTGTGTTGTTTATGCACACTAATATAGTACGTTCAGTAAAGCCTGGTTGCTACATTTCTTTCCAACGTTTGCATGTTTTCTGCACTCATAGCATATACTCATGCAGCAGTGCACTTTGTACACAAGCATCAAACAATCTACCCTTGATTTTGAAGGATAAGCTGTTTGTTGCCAGCAAAGTAAATACTTCCCTGAACTTTCACCAACCGATTCTTACTCAGTCCACAACACTTTAGGAACATCCACCCCACACCATTACTAGTAAAAGCTATCTAGGGAGTCATTTGGGTATTTGATAGAATTTATTTCCAGAAAATTCTTAGTGCTTACTGCTCCAGTGCACCTACTCCATCTGAAAGCTACCTTCTCTGTTAGCCTGTTTTTGATCCCCCTGCAACTTTTTGTGTTTTGTTTTTTACACTGGGCACACCTTACTGAATTTCTGCCAACTTTTGATTTGCTTCCTAATTACTAAAATGTTTGTTTTTACTATGTTTACTTTAAAGACTTTCAGATCTGTATTTTGCTTTCACGTCTGATGTACCCTTACCAGCACACTAAATTCATCTGTGAAATCACTGCTGACTATCATCTTTCTGACTTCCCTTCATATATAGATTGTACGCATGCCACTCAGCTACTCCTAGTTTCCTTAGTAACCACTAAATCACAGAATGCTGAACTCTATCAAAGAGGAGTTCTTAGCTACGTATTCCATTTGCAGTTGTCTTACAATGAATATGTGCTGCCCCTTCATGGCACCCCATATTCAGTGATGCCTCTTTATGGGACAGTACTAAACTGCACCTCAGCTAGACTAATCCTATTCCTCATCAGTTTTGTAATAACTTTTTCTGTAATTTTCACAACCATAGTCCAACATTTTTTATTCCTCTGTGGTTACTGCTTTTGAATGGATCTCCCTTACTCTTCAATGCAGTTTACAATGATACTGCAACACCTGTCATTGGATGTGACATCTTGTATTTCTTGATTTACTGTTTGAGTGGCTATCCTGTACCCTACTTTTCAAGATACTTTAAACATCTTGACAATTATTCCTGATGGTCTTCGAATCTCTTATAGCTCTATCTACCATACTGACCAGCAAAGCCAAATGAACCTGTCACCTATGGCATAAAAGTTTTTTCGATGTTGTGGTTTGTTAATAAAACACATTTGTAGAATGGTAAGATGAAGATATGACAGAAACTCGTTGCATTGTTGCAGGCACAATGAATATTTTCAAAGCTATTGATATTTACTGTTGAACCTTCAAATGAAAAACTTGCTGTACATGATGGCTCAATGCTACTGTTTACAATGATATTGCACTACTAGATATCAAGTCTAATAGTAGCCTTTATTTGCTGTTTGAATGACTACTGCATACCCTACTTTACCAGATATTTTAAGCATCTTGGCAACTATCCCTGATAGCTGCTTTCCTTACTTTCATGTCCCTTATTATTCTACCTAACATGCCACTGTCAACTTGGATGGCTGGTCCCTCTGTTGAGTCTGCATGGGGTAGCCTCTCTCCCTCCCTCTCCCATGCATTTTCCATTTTCAGCTTTTCATAGTAACATTCCCATTTCTCTTTCTTATCAGTATCTGTGAGAGCAAGTGTGCCATTATCATTCAATACACACTCCTCCCCAACAACATTTGGTTTACACTGTCTAGCAAGGCAGAACACCACATGCCTCTGATCTGCATGTCTTAGAATGTCTTTTCTGTCTCACCCCTTGCTAAGTATACTGGATTAGTTTCTTGTTTAGGTATTTGGTATTTAATATGTATATTTTCACACACTTACATACACACTCTCTCTTGCACGCACACACATTTTGTTTTCTTTATGCATATACCATACCAAAGTAGACAGAGCCTGAGGTTTGCTGAATCCTGTCAAAGAATTGTGATATTAATAACCTGGTGTAGAACTCAATATACGTAAGCCTCAGAACAAAGCGTTAGTTGAATACAGTGCAGTAATAAGAAAAAAGATGACAAAGGAGTAAGCAATTATCTTATGAATGTCATTAGTAAGTTCATAAAATAATCATTTATTCCTTTGTCATCTCTTTTCTTAAACACACACACACACACACATACACACACACACACACACACACACATTCAAACGAGGGAGTGGACAAATGAAATAAAAAGGAACTACATATATTATTTAAACAGTTTGATTCAGTTTTAAATAACGTTGATAATAATAATAATAATAATAATAATAATAATAATATGTGTGTGTGTGTATATATATATATATATATATATTAAAAAGTTAATGCAGGTGAAAGGAAAAATCTAAAAATAATATAGGAGAGAGCTTAAGAACAAGGATGGGCTCAAAGCGACAGAGGAGAGATGTAAAAGGCATACAAAGCTTTCTACACCAACCTTTTTAGATCATCAGTAAAGCTTGATCCTTCACTGCCACAAATGTAGACATTCTGGTCGGAGAAACTGAAAATGCCCTCAAGCTGATAGAAGAAGAGAAAACTCCAAGAAAAGATTGCGTAACAACAGAGATGTTAAGCCGCCTCTGTGCATTGCTTTTGCCCACTATGGAAAGACCTTCAATGAGATGAATGCAATGCTAAAATCTATAGAAATACAAGGTGTTGAGGCACAATACACCAAACTGCTGAGGGATGAGAACACTGGGGGCCCCATTGACATAGCTTTCCTATCTCCACCAGTAAGAGCTCTAATTAGGAAAGGTGTGAAAGGAGATACCATCTCTCTAAAATTCTCCACTGCATATCTAGAAGTGGTCATGAAAGACATTGACTGGATAAATAACTACTAACACACCTGTATTTGCAGTTGACATTGAACTCATCACCAAACTTACAAATCTGCTGCAGAATGTGCTTATAGAGCTGGACAGCTCAGTTGTTGGCCCTAAAATGAACTGCATGGAAACAAAATACATGCAATCTGAAAATGTAGCTTCAAAGAGAATAAAGGTAGGATTGAAGGCACTTGCCTCAGTGAAGTATTGTACTCAAAGCAAAGATGGACAAGATCATGCGCCAGACTCTTCAAATGCATCAGTCTATCTCTGGTCTTATATGCATTTGAGATGCAGGCTCCTAAAGAGGGAAACACAAATTAGCTATGATACAAAGGGCAACTGAAATATCCATGCTAGTAATATCATTGTGAAAGCATATTGGAAATGAGGTAGAGAATGCTGCAGAGTGAACAACATAATTCAAAATGCTGAAAGCACAAGTTCTGCTTTGCCAGAAATGTCACAATTTTCACTGCCAACAGATGCATCCATGCAGTTGCTGAATGGTATTCAAGAGATCAAGAAAGGCTATTCGGAAGGCCTCTGTGATGATGGGATGATGATTTACTTAAATGATTTGGGTGAAGGTGGAAAAGTATGGCACATTCAAGGAAGAATTGGAAGCACATTGTGACCAGCAATGTGTGACAACATAGTCTGGTTGATACAGTGATATATATATGTATCTATACATTTTTATTTATGTGTGGTATGTGTGTGTATTTATTTGTATATATATATTTGTTCATATATGTATGTATAAATATATATTTATATTCGTATGTGTACACAAACATACACATAAACAGGCACACATATAAAATTTATTTGATAGTGGTGAACAGTGAGAATGAGTGCCCAACACTGCATCTGGTGGTTTGCTGGATAAATATATTCTATATTAGTGGATTAACAATGCTACAAATGGTTTCATGTGAAAAGTTTCATAATTTTTTAATCATTCCACTATTCCACTGAAGTGATCCATTTTGATATTGGATGAGACTATATATCTGTGTGTATGTATGGATGTACATATCTATCTATCTCTTTCTCTCTCTCTCTCCCTCTCTCTCTCCCTCTCTCTCTCTCTCTCTCTCTCTCTATATATATATATATATATATATATATATACACATATAAATGTAAATATAGATGTTTTTTATCCGTATATATGGGCGGACAAATAAAAGAAAGTGGCATTCTACACATTTTGTTGGCGTTACATGTATTATTTAATAACAGGTTGATTTGTATGTGTGTGTGCATATAAATATATATAAATATATATATATATATATATATATATATATATATATATATATACATATATATAAATATAAATATATACTTATGATTATGTATGCATTATATATATTTGTATTCATACATATGTATATATATTTGTACTCATACACATGCATGCATATATTCATACATACATACATACATACATACAAATGCATGTATACATCCATCCATACATACATATATATTTTTATTCATACAATTGCACACACACACACATATATATTTGTATTCATACAAATGCATATATATATATATATATATATATATATATATATACATTTTCATGTATTCATTTATATAACATTTATTCACACACACACACAAGATCTTCATTATGTAATGTATATTTATGTATTATATTTTTGCAGTAAGGACATGTGCCATACGGAGCTAAAAACTGTTAGAACTAGTTGGGAATGCGTTTTTATATTTGCTTGTATCTTTGTACACAGGGTTGGAGAAAAAGGAAATATATTAATTAAATAAACAAAAAGATTCAGATTATTATTATTATTATTATTATTATTATTCATATAGTCATTTATTCTTTAAGTTTTTTAAGGCATTTTAAATTTGAAAGTATTAATTTGTACAGCTGCTTCAAACAAAGATTTATAAACCATTTTTACAGCATGGTCTTTCAATAACATATTGATCTTCTCTGTATTATTCGCTGTCAGGTTGTACCAGTAAATACTGCATTATATTGATCTCATACATATAGGCACAAGGTACGAGTTTTGTGTGAGATGGGTGGGAGCATGGTGCATACGATAAGACTGGGGTGGCAGTGGTAGAGAGATGAGTTTTTGTGTGAGTGTGTGATGTGCATGCCTTTCTCAAAGGTGTTATTGGTAAATTATAGATGGAGTGAAATATAGGTTGCCACCAAAAATTTAATGACAGATAATGTTAGTCAGGCTGCACTGCCGCCTTAAACTCTTATACTACGTTTCTCACCAAACTACTGCAATATGTCAAAATTGTTAACATTGATTCTGACAGCTGTACACACACACACACACACACACACACACACACACACACACACACACACACACACACTTTCTCTCTCTCTCATACACACTCATTCACGCTCACATGTAATCTACACATTTATGCATTTACTTGCTCACTCAACAACACTCCACACATACAGACACATTTTCTATATACATGTACGCAACGCACACATTCAGCATACATAAATTCCACACATTTGTCTGTACATATTCCGCATATACAGTTTCCATCTGCACGCAGTCCACTTAGATGCATCATACCACCCTACAGCCCCCTTCCACACACTTTCCATACACACACTATCCACATACACATATACTCTACACGCATATAACGCACTCTTCATACACACATACACATTCTCCCCTACACTATACACCCACACTTCTTTTTTCTCTCTTTGTCTCTCCCATTTCTCTCCCTCTCTCCCTACACACACTCTCCCTCTCTCACGCACACACACACACACACACACACACTCTTCATATACACCAACTTTAGTTCCCTGTCCCCTTCATATTGGTAGTGTGTGTTTAGATGTCCATTTAGCTCTATCATTTGATTCTCAGATATCTTCAACATAGATGATTCTGTTGCAATATTTCATACCAAAAGCCCTGGTTTGCTCACATGTCTTTTATTCAGAGATTGACCTACATATATTTAGGCTGTTATTGACCATGTCCTGGCAATGAATTGATTAGGGTCAGTAGAACACTAGATACAATGCCATGTGGTATTTGCATCAACTATTTACATTTCATGCTCAAATCCTTGCAAGATCAATTTTGTTTTTCATCTTTTCAAGGAAAGTGCCTATCCAGCACAGAGGTTTGGCGAGAGTAACTGTCCTCACTTTTTACATTTTGGCAGCGGTGCCCATGGAGACATTACTGCCAACTTCTGTCTTGCCTTTAGCAATGACCTTCCTCTCAGACAACATTGTTGCTGTGGAGCACATCAGCAACTGCCAGTCCTTCACAAAAGACCTTGCTCAGACCTTTGTATACAGATGCAAATTTATAGTCAAGCCCTAATCAACAAATGGCCTTAGACAAAACCAATCTCAGTTGCTTTAGAAAGTCACTAAAGGTCATGGACTCAGCCCTTTCCCATACAATCTT
Organism: Octopus bimaculoides; assembly: GCF_046866305.1. NCBI lineage: Eukaryota > Metazoa > Mollusca > Cephalopoda > Octopoda > Octopodidae > Octopus > Octopus bimaculoides. Next base: position 31,969,287 of record NC_142944.1, on the reverse strand, counting down.
ATAAAAAATACTTTTCAACAAGGGTAACAGATCTGTTAAACCTCATTAGTGCTAGTTCCATAAAGCACCCGTTACACATTAGGGAGGGCACCTGACTGTAGAAACCATGCCAAACCAGAGCATGGCGCAGTCTTCTAGTTTGTTGGATTCTGTTGACTTATCCAACCAAAGCTAGCTTGTAAGACAGACAATAAATGATTATGAATATGAATGATTAGAAGCCAAGGAAACTTGAAAAAGATGCTTTATCCGAGAGCCGTGGTGAAAGGAAAATATTCAGTTGCTGATAAAATTCCTACACAGGATTAAAACTAGTTCAGTTGATACCTCTTTTTCTGCCTGTCAGGGTACTTTATTTATAAATGAAGTCTTTATATTTATTTCATACCATGCTGGTTAAATAATCTATAGGTATAATTGGATAATCAAATGATCTATAGATATACTGAGTAGTAAAGTTCTGAAACAAAACACTTAATGCACCAATAATAGAAATATATATTTAAAATACAGACATAGGTAAATTGTATAAGAGTTTACAGATGTATGTTTAATAAGCATGTAATTTAACCATTAATGCATAAATAGATCCCAGAGAGGGGAAGAGAAAGAGCCTAGTTGTTTAACTATGGAGTCCAACAATGTCATGTGCATGTTGATTGGATGTACATCTGTCAATTTATTTACAGTTCATCATGACACACACACATTTACATACATTTATAGACATACATTCCTACACACACACACACACACACACACACACACACACACACACGCATTTACATACATGTATAGACATACATTCCTACACACACACACACACACACACACGAATGCGCTCACAGAAACACACACACACACACACACACACACACACACAAGGTGCAGGCATGGCTATGTGGTTAAGTGGATAAGAAGTTTGTTTCCTAACCATGTGTGCCTGTATGGCACTGTGAGCAAGGGTCTTCTACTACAGCTGTTGGCTGACTAAAACCTTATGAATGGATTTAGTAGAAGAAAACTGAAAGAAGCCTAGTGTGTGTGTGTATCTTATCTATAAAAGGCAGATTTTCTCTTTGTGTGTGTGTGTGTGTGTGTGTGTGTGTGTTTAAAATTCATACATTTACAGAATTCCAAATTTCTTGGATGAAAGAATCGGAATTAATATTCTAAATGCAATAAGTTAGGTCACAGCATCATTTTTTCAGTCAAAATAACTCCTGATTATGAATAAAATTCATAAAACTACACAAATTAACATTTCCCCCCCTAATAAAATCTAATTTCCTCTTTCTACTACCTTTACAAATCCTTTCAACTCCTACTTTCTCTTATGAACCTTTACGAACGATCCAACAACAAATACAAAAAGAAAGGAAGGAGAAACACTGACAGTAAAAGAAAACTATTTCAGTATCAAAACTGAAACAATCACATTTCGATACTATAATGACATACTTTCACTTTAATGGTTTCATTTTCATACTGAGACTACTGCAGTGAAACTATACTCTCACATATACAGGCATACATACATATATACAGGCATACATACATACCTCATTCTAATTACTGTGTGTGTGTTGCCCATCTTAATATATAATGCTGAAGTTGTGTATCTGTGTGAAGCCTTTTTAAAAGTTTATAGAAATTCACATTTTCCACTTTTTCGTAAAAACTTTTACATCAATGGAATTTTCTCGATGTGAACTTTCCAGTGCAGTTATTAGATTTTTAAAATTCCATTTACTTTGTGTAATTTAAGGGAGATTTGGCTGTTGTTTCTAGCAACTTTTATATTTCTTCCCTTCTACCTGTACCGGCGTTCTTGCACATCAATCACGCGCTCAACATATAATATACAGAATAAGAGTAAAAGAGAGAGAGAGAGAGAGAGAAAGTGATACTTACAAAGTCATAGATTAACTTGCTTTAAGACTATTCGTTTCTTCTACCTTTTCACTCTTACTTCGTTCTTCTTCCTCTCTCCCATTTAATGGCTTTCTTCTATATATATATATTAATGGATAAATGGAGTTAAACGTAGGTGTTATTCAAATTCCTTGTATGTATATATATATGTGTGTGTGTATATATAAACAGAACAAGTGCAGCTCATGTCAAATGATTTACAAAGTGAATCTTATAAAGTGGAACAAAATCAACAACTTCAAATGCTTAATTGTTATTCACAAAAGTATTACTCACAAAAGATATATATATATATATATATATATATATATATATATATATATATATACAAAAACATGTTCTGTATTATATAGTAAGTTTGTGTGGCATTTCTAATATATATTAACCCATAAAGCGCCGGGATTTGCACTTACATAAGCATGGACTGCTGAGCACATTTTAGGAAAATTAGTCTACCATGCACACATAAAAAACAAAAAATAGTTAAAATATCTTCTTAGTATATAATGGCAAGTTTTACGTCATCTGAAAAGTCATTAGTTGAACTGTTAGTCCTTTACCATTCTGGGGTGGGGGTATCAGTGCGTTTGAGTTACATTAGACCCCAACAAATGCCCATAAATTAAATGCATTTATCTGGGCCACGGTCGTGGCCTGTCTACCTGTGTCTGATGGCCATGATCGTGGCCCATCACACTTTGTGCTAATTCATGGCAGTACAGTTCCTAAAATGTATTTGTAAGTTAGTATTTACATTTCCTATAAAAGGTATCAAAACAAACTCTGCACTACTTCACTTTTATTCAAAAGACTGTTCTCTCTGCACAGCCTCATCAAACATTCCCATGAAAAATAAAGAACACCAGACTTTCAACATCGTTCTCATTTGTGTCTCATTGTAAACATGTCATTATTGATAATGTTAAGTTCACAATAGGTTAAATACACTCTCATGTCCAGAGATGATGGGTAGTCCGTATAGTGACATACAATTCAGTGAAGCTTCTAGGATTATTATTATTATTTTAAGGTGGGGTGTCAATTTACTATGAGAATTTCAACCTTTTAGGTGAAGCCCTGCTTTTGAGATTGGTATAGCGCCAAGTGATGGTGCAAATGAAGAACTGTAAGCCAGAGTAATATAATAGTAACAGATGGAGAGGAATTAACATTTAAGAAATATATATATCTTTTATTTGTTTGTCATTGGATTGGAGCACTGCATTGAAGGGTTTTAGTCAAATGAATAGACTCCAGCACTTATTTTTTTAAAACTTGGCGCTTCTATCAGTGTGTGTGTATGTATGTATGTGTGTGTGGTGTGTGTGCATGCACACAAAATTCAGTTGTGACAATCATTTGTTATTTTGATCACCATTAAACTTATTTGATACCCTCACTTTATTCATACAGTTGAGCAATATTTGTGCCAAAAATCTACAACCTATAATACACACACATATTTTATCTTTTACATGTTTCAGTCATTAGACTGGACATATCGGGGCACTGGTTTTAAGAATTATTTTACTGGGTTTAGAAAAACTAAAGGACTGTTGCAATAAGTGTGTGAATCTGAGAGGGGAATATGTTGAATAAAATCATAATTAACTATCTTGTATTTTCTTTTATTCAAAGCCAGGAACTTTTCAGTACCCCCTCGTGTGTGTGTGTGTGATTAACATATATATATATATATATATATGGTAAATGAAAGATGGAATATACGAAAATTTATTATTAATTTATTAACAATCACTGAAAGTGACTGTGCTTTACCAGTAAGCTACCAGGTGTAAACCATTCATTTCATTATCCATTATATATATATATATATATATATATATATATATATATAAATACACAAGTACACACACACACATTATTTGCATACATGTATATAAATATAAACACACACACTCTCACACACACACACAACACTTCTGTAAGTGTAAAGAATAACATTAGCAAATAGGATTAATGTTTTGATTGAAAAAAAAAAGGAAAAAAAAATCATCAGTTCCCTTCTGTTACAAAGAAAATATATGAGGTTTTGTTCTATTAAATAAGAATCCTGAACTTCTGCTACATAGGAAGAAAAGGGGGAAATATAAAAAAAATGAAGCTACTAGGTTGTGACATTTGTATTCTAAATTGCATATTGTTCTAACCTCTGGTCTTCTATCTTTCCTCTCTCCCTGTCTTTCCCTCTCCTTTCCTTGTCTGTCTCTGTATCTGTTTTGTTGACATGCTTTGAGTAAATATCAAATCTATAATTTGTATTGGTGTGTATCAGCAGATGTATGTGTTGATACTTAGCAGATGTGTAGAATGTAAGTCCCCGGAAAAAAAAGGAAACAGAAAATAGAGAAGCTCACTACTGAACTGGAATCAATAAAATATCATAATGGTCTGGTGTCTTAATATCCATTTCGAAACTTTACCGAATCTTTTATAGATTTTTACATCCTGGATATCATTGATTTCTGAAAAAAGATTCTACAAAAGTGCATCTGTGTTACTTAAGCTTGTATAATAAGATTGGTAGAATTGTTAGAGCATCAAACAAAAATGCCTTCTGGTATTTCTTGTAGTTCTTTTCTTTCCAAGATCAACATTACCTTTCATCCCTCAAGAGTTAATAAGATACCAGATTAATACTGGGATCAAGTGTATTGACAAACCCCTTTCCCAGGTTAGAAGCAATTATTAATTGCACTGTCACTTCACCTTCCTTGAACTTGATTTTATACTGTGTTACTAACAGTAATGTCTTCAGAATTTCTGCTAGCTTTTCTTTGATTTCTCCTGCTGCCCCTCCTAGTACTATTACCTAAACTAACAAAATTTAATAATGATAATTTCTGATTTTGGCAGAAGGCTTGCATTTTGAAAGGAGATGGTTAAGCTGATTGCATTGGCCCTAGTGCCTAACTGATATCTCTCTTGTTGACGCTGAAAGGGTGAAAGGCAGAGTCAGCCTTTATAGAATTTGTGCTCAGAATGTAAATAGATAGAAGAAATGTCACTAAGCATTTTGTTCAATGCACTAATGATCCTGCCAGCTCACTGCTTTCATACTACTACTACTACTACTACTACTACTACTACTATTACTACTACTACTATTACTACTACTACTATTACTACTACTACTACTACTACTACTACTACTACTACTACTACTACTACTAATAATAATAATAATAATAATAATAATAATAATAATAATGATTGTTTCTACTATAGGCACAAGGCCTGAAATTTCAGGGGAGGGTGTAAGTCGATGACATCAGCTCCAGTACTCCACTGGTATTTATTTTATCAACCCTGAAAGGATGAAGGGCAAAGTCGACCTTGGTGGAATTTGAACTCAGAACATGGAGTCAGACGAAATACTGCTAAGGATTTCACCTGGCATGCTAATGATTCTGCCAGCTCGCCACCTTCGTAATAATAATAATAATAATAGACGTAGGAGTGGCTGTGTTGTAAGTAGCTTGCTTACCAACCACATGGTTCCGGGTTTAGTCCCACTGCTTGGCACCTTGGGCAAGTGTCTTCTACTATAGCCTCGGGCCGACCAAAGCCTTGTGAGTGGATTTGGTAGACGGAAACTGAAAGAAGCTTGTTGTATATATGTATATAAATATGTGTGTGTGTTTGTGTGTCTGTGTTTGTCCCCCCAACATCGCTTGAGGAACTGATGCTGGTGTGTTTATGTCCCCGTAACTTAGTGGTTCGGCATAAGAGACCGATAGAATAAGTACTAGGCTTACAAAGAATAAGTCCTGGGGTCGATTTGCTCGACTAAAGGCGGTGCTCCAGTATGGCCACAGTCAAATGACTGAAACAAGTAAAAGAGTAATAATAATAATAATTTTCAAATTTTGGTGCAAGGCTAGCAACTTTGGGAGAAGGGGATGAGTTCATTATAATGACCCCCAGCATTTTGCCTGGCATGCTAACGATTCTACCAGCTTGCCACCCATGATAATAATGATAATAGTAATAATAATAATATATAAATAATAATAATAATAATAATAACAATGGTTCCAAATTTTGGCACAAGGCCATCAATTTTGTGGGAGGGGTTAAGTCAATTACATCAACCCCAGTGCTCAATTGGTACTTATTTGACCGACCCCAATAGGATCAAAGGCAAAGTTTTGGCAGGATTTGAACACAATGTAAAGACCCTGAACAAAAACTGTGAAGTATTTGTCCAAAATTCTAATGATTTTATGAGACCACCCCACCTCATAATGATTAATAATAAAAATAATGTATAATAATACTATGATTTTATATTTCTGACTTTTAGGCCCAAGGTCTCAAGTTTTGGTGGGGAAAAGTACATTCAGTTAAACTAACTCATCCTCTGAATTTTACATGTACTTATTGTATTAGAGTGGAGGCACGTGGCTTAGTGGTTAGGGTGTTAGACTCATGATTATAGGACAGTGTTTTTGATTCCTGAACTAGGCAACATGTGTTCTTGAGCAAAATACTTCATTTCACGTTGCTCCAGTCCATTCAAGTGATGAAAGTGAGTAATCCCGTGATGGACTGGGGGAATATATATGCCATGGAAACTGGTCCTTTGAGACTATATTATTCTGGAAGGATCTTCATCCTTTTTTTTTTTTTGTCTTTATCATATTAGAAACCAAAGTTACCCCAGCTAAATTCAAACTTGGAATATTCTCTGCCATGGCAGCCTCATCAAGGGGTCTATTGTTGGTTTCTCTATATTATGACACCTTGCAGATTGATAAACAAAATCTGTTGAAAGGTAGATGAATTCGATAGAGCCAAAAATCATCCACAATGAGTCTGTTTGGCTGTACATAATAATGTGTATATCAGGCCACTATGATATTTGCAACAGACTGCCAGATGTCCACTGTGTCTTTCTGGACCATGGTCAAGAGAAGGTTTATGATTTGTGAGGGAAAAAAGTACCAGTATAGCAACTGGCAGAGTATAACCTGCCTCAGCTAAGTGGGTAGACAAGCTCCTTAGGTTTTGTTGACAGTAGGTGTAGGAGTGGCTATGTTTTATGTAGCTTGCTTACCAACCACATAATTCCAGGTTCAGTCACATTGTGTGGCACCTCAGGCAAGTGTCTTCTACTGTAGCCTCAGGGCCGACCAAAGCCTTGTGAGTGGATTTGGTAGATGGAAATTGAAAGAAGCCCGTCGTATATATATATATATATATATATATATATATACATATATATATATATATATATATATATATATATATATATATATATGTATGTGTTTGTGTGTCTGTGTTTGTCCCCTCACCACTGCTTGACAACTGATGTTAGTGTGTTGATGTCCCCGTAACTTAGTGTTTCAGCAAAAGCGACTGATAGAATAAATACTAGACTTCCAAAGAATAAGTCTTGGGGGCGATTTGTTCAACTAAAGGTGATGCTCCAGCATGGCTGCAGTCAAATAACTGAAACAAATGAAAGAATAAAAGAATCTGCCTAGAGATAGTCTCAATGAAACCACTGACCACGTCTAGATCAAGCCTGCTATAAGGGGAGGAGGGTCACTCTAGCCATGGTTAGTGACCTTCATGGAGACAGTGTCTCAAAACTGTAGTTTTGAAATCATTATCCTCCTTCAAGTGCATTATTTAAATAGAAAAAAAAGTGAACGAGACTAGAATTTCTGGTGAAGGTCAGTTTCCTAGTAAGTGCTCTGTTGTGCATCAGTGCAGATCTGGTCATCATTCTATTTCTACTGTGAAAAAAATTAAGTAGAGAAAGGAAATCAACAAGACAACAAAAGAATGTTATCAAAGAAGTGAACCAAGGAATTGAGGATTCTGGAAAAGAATGCTGGACATTTGGAATGGTATGTGAGTATTTAATCTCAGTGAACAACAGCTAGCAGGGCAAGTTTTATGTACCAAGAATTATAATATCTAACTTTGAAATTGAAGAAATACAGAGATAGATCAATCCAGAATTACAGGAACCAATATGTCAAAACTAATAACACCTCTGAGAATCAGGAGAATGCAACCGTTGTAACCAGCTAGGAGAATACAACACTTGCCATTGAAACAAACACAAGAAGCAATGTACAAGAAAAAAGGGAATTTGATGTGGATAATCTTGATGAAAAGCAATTGGAGATCCTTGAAAAACTGAGGTAGAATCTGAAGTAACCTAGAATCAGTTAATTTGTGGTCAGTGGATTGAATTAAAGTTAAGGAAAAAATATCAAAACTAAACATTGTGATTGATAATATTACTTGTGGAAACATTAATAATATCATTATATTGATATTAGTATCTGCCTTTTTCAGTAGTGGTAGGCAGGTGATACTGGAGGGATGAAAGGCAAAGTTGACCTTGGTGGAATTTTAACTCAAAATGTAAATTTCAAATCTCGCTGAAATATGGTGCTCTAGAGCAGAATAATTTTGTAGACTTTTGATGTAGTCCTAAATTTGGGTGGTGGATTAAGTTGATTAAGTTGATTAAGTTGATTTATAATTATATTATTTTAACTGGCTGCATCTATGAAAGTTCCACATATTTTGAAAACTGTAAGACTATTGGAAGTTTCTAGAGCACCATAAAATACATAATTTATTCTGAGATTTTATTTTTTGAAGCACTTGATTCTTAAGATGGTGTAAAGTCCTCATAGGTAGTGTGAAAGGCGTAATCTTAGGGGAGAACATTTTTGAAAACCATATTCTTTGTTAACACCTGTCACTTCTGTTCCCTCAAGAGTAGTTGTTTATCATTTTTGTCTTTGCTAAGAAATATATGTGCTTTAGAAAGAGATCCATACAATTGTCCATGAAAAAATATTGGTTTATTTTTATTCAGCTTTTGTGATTGTGTTTTAGAAATGACTGAAGATATGCTGAAAGAATAATGTACATAGTAAACATATAATTCTTAATCATAGAATGAAATTGAAGGTATTTATCTATTATGCTATTCTGAACTACATTCTTATTTTATACCACAGAAAAGTGGACAAGGCTGGATGTTAATCCACTATCCCTATGAACCAAGCACTGTAGCTGTCACACTGAGATGTAGATTCTCTCTCTCTCTCTCTCTCTCTCTCTCTCTCTCTCTCTCTCTCTCTCTCTCTCTCTCTCTCTCTCTCTCTCTCTCTCTCTCTGTCTGTCTGTCTGTCTGTCTGTTTGTGTATATATATATATATATATATATATATATATATATATAGACATGGCTGTGTCACTATGAAGCCTGATTTCTAACCTTGTGATCTTCAGGACAAGTGACTTCTACAGCCATAAATCAACCAAAGACTTGTGAGTGATTTAGTAGACGGAAGCTGAAAGATAATGATATATATAAATTTAAATATTTTTGTATCAGTCAGATGAATATGATAAATTGTTATTGATGTCATTCAATAATATTTCAGTCAGTTTTACAAATAAATGATTGAATAATAGGTTTTATCTTCAGTTTTCCTCTAGAGCATCATTTAGAGCAGAATTATTTTGTAGATTTTTGATGTAGTCACAGAGTCCCAAATTTTAGGTGGGGACTCTAGTTGACTAAGATTTCTCTCCAATACATAACTAGTACTTATATTATTGACCTCAGAAGGTTGAAAGAAGAACCCTAGATTTTTACATAATAATGATGATAATTGTTTTTAGCAGTGCACATAATTAGTTGATGAAATCAACCCCAGTACTTTACTGGTACAATAACCCCAAAAACATGAAAGGCAAAATTGACCTTGACTGGATTTGATCTCAGAATGTGGAACTATAACTAAATATTACTAAAGCTATAACAATTCTACAAATCCCTCAATTTGATAAATAATAATAATAATAACAACAAGAGCACTCAGAGAGTGCAAACCTCCACCAAGGCAACACCAATGTCCTCTCAACGATTAGCCAGAGATGATTTTTAAAATAAGAATATCTAAAATAAACTCAACTGCTCTCACAAATGAGAATACTAAAAATGAATCCAATCGCTCTCAAAAATTAAAAACGCAGGAAAAATAATCCAGAATCCTTGTCCGGTACTGGATTGATCCCAAAATCTAATCAGTTCATGCCAGTCATGAGGCCAAGCATCCCTGAAAGTTTCATCCACATCCATCCAGTGGTTCTTGAGATAGCTTGTCCATGGACAAACAAACAAATACAACTGAAAACAATACCTCCGCCTTCACTAAGGCAGAGGTAATAATGCTAATAATAATAATTTCAAATTTTGGCACATGGCCAGCAAGTTTAGGGAGGAGTAAGTCGATTACATCAACCTCAGTGTTTAACTGGTACTTATTTTACCCCAAGAGGATGGAAGGTAAAGTTGATTTAGGTGGAATTTAAACACAGAATGTAAAGACAGACGAAATGCTGCTAAGCATTTTTCCTGGCATGCTAATGATTCTGCCAGCTCACTGCCTTATTGATGATGATAATAATAATAATTATTATTATAATATTAATAATAATTTCTAACATAGACACAAGGCTCGAAATTTGGTTGGGGAGGGATTAGTTAAATTCCTTAACTAAATCCAGTATTTTACTGATAGGTGCATTTGATTTTTATCAGTCCTTGCAAGAAAGAAAGGAAAAGTTGACTTCAGTGAAATTGAAATAAATATTGCAGAGCATTTTATCTGAGTTTTTGATGATTTTTGCCTATTCAACACCTTAATAAATCATCAGGATTTGACAGGTCAGAAGGCCACATCCCACTTAATCAACTCAGTTTTAGTATAGTTCCTATGTCAGGATGCCTTTCTTAACATTAACCGCTGTTCTCTATTCTATGCTTGCATTAGAACACAAGATTTTCCTGCACCACATGTTGCCAAATATAGTTGTGTCATCTCTTTTGTGGGGTTCATTATCTTGAGATTAGTTTTCATCACATTGTGCTGGTGACATGTAAAAGGCACCCAGTACACTTGAGTGGTTGGTATTAGGAAGGGCATCAAGCTGTAGAAACCATGCCAAAACAGACTGAAGCCTGGTGCAACTCTACAGCTTACTATCTCCATTTAAACCATCTAACCCACACCAGCATGGAAAATGGTTGTTGAATGATGATGATGAGGATGTCCCATATTTTTTCTTAGTCTTTCCCTTCCACAGACATTTTCTACTTTGAGCACTTGGCATCTCTTTGTGTTTGTTATCAGCCATGTGCGTTACATGGTCATACCAATACAGTCTTCTTTCTTGCATACTACATATTATTCCTCTTATACACAGCTTTTCTCTCAGGTCATTTGTGCTGTCATTCATACACACTAACATTACACATCCACTAAAGCTTGCTTGCTTCATTTCTTTCTAGTCTTCAAGAATCTGTATAGTATAAAAAGCATCACACATTCTGCATTTCACTCTGAAGGTGGGTGGGGCTCTTTACTGCTATCAAGAGAAAGTAACTTCTTGAACTTTCCTACCTGGCAACTATACTTTGGGGAAACCTAACCCTGCTGCTGCTAATTTAGTCAGTTATGTCATGAAAATTATTGATTACATCAAGGGAGACATCGGGGATAGTTGTGAGAATAGGTTTCTCCAAATACTATCACAATCTTCCTGTGCTATATATATATGAAAGCTACTTTTGCTTTTAGCCTGCTGCTCATCCCATTATAGTTCTTGTTTGTCCATTGTTCACACTAAGCACACTATATGGAGTTTCTATCTACTCCTTTTCTGTGTATTATTGAGTTTCAACAAATAATAATCAGTGGTACAAGGCCAGAAGTTTAAGGAAAGAGATAAGGCAGTTGCATTGACAATGGGTATATTTTATTGACCTGAGAAGGATGAAAAGAATGTTGACCACTTCAGGATTTGAACTCAAAATTTAAAGAGCTGGAGCAAAACCACAAAGTGTAGGAGAGAATATAGCATAATTAATTTATTAATTTACTAATTTCCAATGGATTTCTTGAGTCCAAATCCCTCAATATTATAAAGCATTTAGTTTTATCATTTCTTGAATTTGTGTTCTTCATAAAGAATTTTGGAGAGAAATGGCTAGAGATATTCTTGAATTGTAGATGTGAAAAGACTTTTATATAAAAAATTCATCTTACACAGTTCTGATAATAAAGATGCACTGTGACAAATCTCATACAACTAAGGAGAGGAATCTTTTCATGCTAAAAGGCCACAGTGAAAGACCCTTCACTCAGAAAAGGCAGCATTTCCAGAAAAAATTTTTACTCTGCTAAACTTATTCATCATCAACATTTTTAATGCCCACTTTTCCCTGGTTGCATGAGTCAGACAGAGTTTATTGAAGCAGATTTTTTACAGCAAGATGCACTTCCTATCACTAACCCTCACTTGTTTCCAACTAAGGTAATATTTCCCTTTGGCCAGACATGTTTTCACAGATAATGAAAATAAATGACTGCAGCACTCATTTACAGCTGTCACGTGACGTTAAGATAAAGAGTCACAAAATACACACACTGATGTGTGTGTGTATGTTTATATATAAATATACATAATTCATTGTCATTTAACGTCCACTTTTCCATACTTGCATGAGTCAGATGTAATTTGTTGAGGCAGATTTTCTACAGCCAGGCTAGATGCCATTTCTGTTGTCAGTCTTCACCTGTAAGTTACTATTTTCCCATAGCTAGACATGTTTTTCAGTGTACTGGAAACAAATGGCCTTGCTTGTATGACAATGATGTTTATTTACAGCCATCATGTGATATCTAGACAAAGTTATGTGCACACACACACACACATACACACTCACATACACACATACATGTTACAAGCTTCTATCGGTTTCCAATCATAAGGCTTTGGCCATTCCAGGGCTATGTAGTAAGAGACACTTGCTGATGGTGCCATTCAGTGGGACTGAACCCAAAAGCACTTGGTTGAAAATCAAATGCCTTGACCACATGCTTGCACTTGCTAAACATATCATTTAATTAAATATGGAATTATTCAAGAAAACTCAAACAAAGTGTTAAAAGGCAGTACTTTGATATAAGCAGCTTTGTTGTGACTTGTGATTTTTAAAAAATTTCTTTGGACTCCAGTGTTTTAAGCAAAATTGTTAATTACTTTAAATGAGTTAATACAAGTGTAGATAAGAAATATAAATAAGGATTTTTTAAATTCTTAATTGGGTTGAAAAGATAAGGTAATAAAATTAAATCAATAGAATTATATTCTAGTATGACATTTTCCTTCAAAATTTTGTACTTCTTTTAGAAGGTTGTACTTAATGTTTAGAAAACTGCTATTGTATGAAGCTGTATAGCTATTGTACAACATACTTTTTTCTTGGAAGTGCTAAGAGCAGAAAAGTATTGTTTGAAAGATTTTAGACAAGGCCAAGGTATTGCTTATTTGAGCTCAAGAAATCTGATACAGTCCTGAGAGAGAGAGGAATATTATGAAAGAGAGAGAGAGGAATATTGTGAAAGAGTGAGAGAGAGGAATATTGTGAAAGAGAGAGAAGGTACTAATTTTTCAGTAAGTTCTCATTATGCAAAACCATAACAGAAGGGTTCCATGAAGTAGGAATACATGTCTAATTGCAATGCTTTCCAAGGTCTTGTGAAATTCTCTTTAATTCTGCAGTTTCATGTTTACAGCGCAGTTTGCGTGTGACATTTTCTCATCAATTATTCAATAGTGCTCACTTATTGCATGACGATGCACAATAAAAAGCAGACCATCATTGCCTGACCAGCTGTTTCACCTTGTTCTGTCATAATGTTAGCAACAGCTCTCCTGCTGGATTTAATATATGTTGACTTGTAACACTCACAGAATAAGTTAACCTGTGGTATGTCTCTGATGAAATAACATCAAAGGAGTTAAAGATGATGATGATGATGATGCTCAAAGCATCATCATCAAAGTCAATCTCACCACCACCACCACCACCACCACCACCACCACCATCAATACCATGTTCCAACTTTTGTTTCCAAGCTGAAATGATTCATTTTCTAATTTTTTTTTTTATTGCAATTTGTGAACAATAAGTTTTGTTGGTTACAGATTTGTGACTAGTCAGGCACTGATTCACTGTATTTTTGATGGCAACAGTAACAAGGGAGTATCTGTAATTCAATGCAAAACAAATATCACAACCAATTTTGTTCATGAATTTTTTTTTCTATTATTGTCTTTCCCTATTGTCATTTGTTCATTTATTTATTTCATTGTTTCCCTTATATTCAGTTATTTATATAAATCACATGCAGATCTGCCCACAAACCCTCTTGAACTCAGCTCTCTGGTGAGGACTTTGATTTGGAGACCACATTCTCTCAGATTGATCACATGACTGTGTGCATCAATGTGATACGACAAGCAGTTCTGAAGTTGTTCTTCATTTAACTCTACTACAGGCAATGTGTGTGTGTGTGTGTGTGTGTGTGTGTGTGTGTGTGAACATCTTAGTACTGCTTCTGGTATTGGTCCAGTTTCCTGCTAAGCTATTTCACTTCACTCTTTCCTTATAATTTTGCTTCCTAATCCATTACAACCAGTAATGAAGTGAAAATTGAAGTCATAGATTCTGCTAGCATCTGCTATAGAGTACTTTCATTAGTAAATGTTTGTTGTTACTTCTCTCTTAAATCTAACTAACTATATATATATATATATATATATATACATATATATATATATAAATATATATATATATAGTGTAGAGTCCTGTGTTATTGATGAGATCAGCAAAAAGTACTCCATCCAGTGGAATATAATATCATCCAATAAACACAGGATTTAAATGTTTGCTACTATAAGTTTCATACTCTGACACAATAGTTCAGCAAGTGTATAGTATGCCATGTGCTATTATGCCATCTTTTAGGCTCAAAATACAACAAGCGTATGTTAAATTATATATGTCATTGGGAGAACCACCAGGAAATTGCGTGTTCAAATAAAAGAACATATATGCTCAGACATGTCAATCAAAAAACGCCTAAATTGTCAGACCCAGGATTTCCATGTATCCATCAGGCCCACTCAACGCAACAGGGGCAATCTCAGAATCTTGGATGTCCTCCTTATCAACAAAGAGAGACCAGCCATTAACAGCAGGAAAGAACTACATGAAGCAAACTGGTTACTTTAGCAACACCAATCTGCATTCGTCGCTTTTCTCCTTCCTCCTTCTTTCCCAGTATACCAAGCAATGACCTTTTCCATCCTTTACTATTCCACATTTCCTGAAGAAGGGATCAGTGCCCCAAAGTATAGAAATATAAGGAAAAACTACAACTTCGTCTTGTTTTCTTTTTGTAGTTTAGTTTACATCTTCTTACACTGTTCCAGCCTTACACAAGTCTCTTTAATATATATATATATATATATATATATATATATATAGAGAGAGAGAGAGAGAGAGAGAGAGAGAGAGAGAGAGAGAGAGAGAGAGAGAGAGAGAGAGAGAGAGAGAGAGAGGTAAGAAACTCTCAAGAGCACAGAACAGTAAAAAGTCTTCAGTGTAGAAATCTCCACTCAAACAAGTGTTTTGGCCATAACTTCTTACACTCCAAGGGGGCCAGGCCAGGTCACATCCAGGTCATGACTCTTGGGTTCCCTTCTGCTGACACTGTTTAGCCACTTTACTCTCGGAGACTTGTGCATTTAAACTTCTCTGTTGATTCTGCTTCCAAACTTATACTTACAGAAGAAATAACGTTGGTTGTCATGGTAATGGTGAAACATCAACACTATCAAAATAACTCCTCAGTGTTACTTCCCTTAGCTTTCAAATACGAGTTTATAGCCTTCAAATGGTATGGAAGTTATTTTTGTTCTCTCTCAGCCAGATCTAGCCAAAATACCTTTCTGCTGTCTTTGATATTGCATTTAGGGCTTTGGTTCTGTTCTTCCCAGGAACTCAGAGTTGTTTTATTAGATTGTAAGCAGATTTGCCCACAATCCCTCTGGTTCCAACTTCTATTGTAAGAACCTTGACCTGGAAGTTGGCTGTTGGTCAAACTGGCATATTTTTTGGTCCTTGGGCACATGGGTTTCTTCTATTCAATTTTTAAATGGCACAGTAAGTTCAATCAAAATCAGTTGCTTTGACAAACTGGAATGGAGTATGACACCTGGCCTCAAACCACTCTTCCTGATTGTTTCTGATTGTTTTGCTCATCCTGGAAGGTCTACTGAAGACTTCCAGTCATCCACACACCCAGAAGCCTCTGTTCCTGTGCCTTATATCTCATAGCTGTTCCTGGCCATGATTTGCTACCTCTGCCATGTAGTATGCTGTTGCAGATTCTGGTTTTACTCTTGCCATTAAAGCTCTTGATTGTGTCGCCACGTGTTTTACTTGAGTTAGAGCTACTCTGCAGGAGCTTAGAACATGTTCCATTGTCTGTCTACACCAGTAAAGTGAGCACTCAAAATAAGTGTGAATGTTGTGTTGGTATTCTACGCTTGTCACCAGCTGAGTTGAAGTGTTGGTGATATTGTCATTATGACTGTATGACTGGTCACTCAGCATTTTCAAAAGACCTCTGGAATAAAAGGTTCTTCACTTGAGAAACAAATAAGGGTTGGTGGCAGCAGGGTCCTCATCTGGCCTGTAATAATCCCACTTCAAATAACTCTACATTTAAACTTATACTTGCATGGAAAAATAGACATGAAGTAAACACACAAATGAAACAAGTAAAAGAGTATATATATATATATATATATATATATATATATATATATATATGTATATATATATAGTGTTCTTGTTTATTGTGTTGTGTGTGTGTGTGTGTGTATGTATGTATATATGAGGTGCCATGCAGTGGGACTGAATCCAAAACTATGTGGTTGGGAACTAAGTGTTGATCAATAACTGATGGGGTCAATAAAAAGTATTCCATCCAGAAAACGATAAGATATATTTTGACAGATAAATACCTTTTAATATACACATTTAAATTTGAGTTACTACTAGTTTCATACTGTGAAAATATGATGATCTGACAAGCTTGCATAGCATACCATGCGTTTTCATGCTTGTCAGATCATCTTGTTTTCACAGCAGAAAAACAGTGGTAGTTTGAATTTAAATCATTTGTATATTCCTGAGCCATATGCTCATAAGGCGTGATTTTCAGATTCTGTAGTGTATATATTTCCCACTCTCAGGTCAGGACATCAATCTATTGCAGGATTACTCATTTTTGCCAGCTGCCTGTCAAACAATCCAACCCATGTCAGCATGGAAGGCAGAGGTTAAACGATGATGTTGATGATGATAAGTAAACTAGAACAATGTGAAATGAAGTGTTTTGCTCAAGAAAACAACATATCACTTATTTTGGGAATTGAAACCTCGATCTTACATTCATGAGCACAACACCCTTAAGCACTAAGCCATGTGGCTCTTCATATATTATGTGTATGTGTGTATGTGTCTGTGTGTGTGTGTGTGTGTGTCTGTGTGTATATATATATGGCCAACTCGGATAATGAATTAAATATATATATATATATATATATATATATATAGTTTATTATCAGAGTTGGCCAATCAATTTAATGTGAGATTTTAGCCAAGTCATACAGGTGTGTTATCTGTGTCATATAATTTAGAGTAGTCATGGTTGTGGTGATGGTGGTGGTGACAGCAGTATTTCTGGTGGCGGCAACAGTGTTTGTTGATAAAAGCTGTAGTAGTATTAGTAGTTTTGCTAATTGTGGTGGTGGTGGTGGTGGTAGAGGTTCATGTAAATTTTAATATATTTTTTTTGTAATCATGCCAATATTATAATATTATTTGTTAGTGGAACATTGGTGACAGCGTCTATGGTTTCAGTTGTGTGGTGGTGTTGGTGGTAGTTCATGTTTGTTGTGGCAGTTGTGTGGTATAAAAACAAATGAGAATGAGGAAGCATAGACAAAAAGAACACTATCAATGATTTAGTAAAAGTATCATATCTATGTATACATGTATATACAAATGCAAACATTCACATGTTGATTTGGTGCATACATAAACATATATATTCTTTGAAATGTAGGCAATATATATATATATATATATATAGTTCAAATTTACAGAAACAAAAGACAAAAACAGATAGGGAACAACAAGCAGATGTATTAGTTTGATGTTCGGAAGAATGGAAAAGGTTTTTGACATTTTGAGCCTACACTCTATGATAGAAAGAGATAAGAGGAAGAAAAAGAATGTGTAGGGCTTAATGATTCCTCATACTTGTATGAATGTCTTCCCATATAAATGCATTAGGTAGGTTGTTTCTTGTGTATTATGATTTTAGGTGAAGAGATAAGTGAGTGCTGCTAGTCTGCAGTGAGGGTCACTTCAGATAAATAATGGCATCTTCTAGTCACAGCAATAAATAAGATGCATACTGCACTGCATTGTACTACATATGACTTACCAAGAGATTTAGCAAGTGATTAAACATCATTGTGATGATAATGATGATGATGATGATGATGATTCTGTTGTTACCATGAGATGCCATGTCCCTTGAATGGAGTGGCATTGATTTGTTTGAACGTGGCTTCATTAAATGTCTGTGAGTTAAATCATTTTTACACACATATTGTTCCCTAGAATTAAGCTCCTGCAGTCAGATATCTTATTGTCTGAGCAAATAAATAAATGATAATAATTATAACTCTTTTGCAAGGCTTGCAATTTTGTGTGTGGAAAAGCTGTTACTTGAAGGGTGATTGTCATTACAGAGCCAATAGAGAAAGTGTGTTTGCAGGGTTTATATTGAAATGAAATGATGAAAAAATAATACTATACATAGATGTGCATAAACTATGGTAATTTCCCAAGCAGAGGCAGTTGAGAAACCCTATAGATTCAGGATTACCATAACTAACAATAGTATGTACCCTCTCCCACTTGTTGTTCTTTGATCTATTGGTATATGCTGAGCATAGGACCATTCACTCAAACTCTGCTCAATACTCTCATCATCTGTCAAGGAAATTTGCTAGAGTGCAGCACCTCTCTCTTCACTCTCGCCTTCTACTCCAGGTGATGTCTTTGGTAAAAAAAATGAAGGCATCTGTCCTCGAACTTTTTGGTCATGTAAACCACACAAGTTCTTTTACTATAACCAAAGGAAAATTGTCTGTTCTTTCTAGCCACTTCCTTTGGCCAGGAAGGATATGCAAGCAGAGTGATTGTCAAGCAAGGTGATCATCAAGCTGTAATTGGCTGATAACTAGATCTGTCCTACACTTTACAATGGCTGTTTGACATAACACCATAAGTCAGACACTGAATCACTGTGTACAGAATTGTTCAATCACTTTGACTGTACCCCAGACAAGCACATTTATCTGAAACTATCAATGCCTCTCATGTACGACTGCTAAGCTAGAGATGTCATTCAGAATCTCAGACTGAAAGTCTTCATAATTAGTCTGTTGGGTGGGTTTCATTGATGCTTGGAGTTTATCAAAGGATATCGCCATTCTTCCATGCTGCTAGTCCTCTATAGGCAGTTTGGACTGAAGCTTTGTCAAAAAAAATGATTTGAGGGAAAACCTGCCTGTCAAAGGGTGGCTGCACTTTCTTGCCATCGAGGGATCTGCATAGATGGGAATAACCTCAGTACATATCTGAATATCATCAGTTCCCCCATTCAAAACTTGTTGACAGCAGATATGCTGCTTGCTAAGAAGGATGCATTCTTTTCTATAAGAATCTATAGGTATAATCAGACAAAATGCTGGACAAAGAATAGTGGCCAGGTGGTAATATATGGCAGTAGGTGATGTATGCATTCACCATTTCAGTCCAACTTTTTCTCAACCTGTTTCATGGTGAGACTGGCTAATTTATTCATAACTTTATCCACACCACAATGCTAGTCAGCAGCATGAATAACTGCCTTTGGCGTGGAACCAGTTTTTATAAGACAAAGATATATTTGATTAAAATTGAACACTGCTTATTACTAATATTTATTATATTGACCCTGGAATAATAGAAGACAAAATCATCTCAAAATAAAGGATTCAATTGCAAAACAGAAGGAAGAAAACTAAATTTTGCAAAGAATTTAGTCTGGCACTCTACCATATTTTAACTCTAAATGTCATTGTTTATCTGACTGACATACAGTTTTCATTTATTCTACATAGTTTCACCTGTCAGGAATAGGTAACAAATCATCTATTAATTAATATTACTTGTTGTTTAGCTCCAAGTCAATCCTGTTTGAGCAGATATGTGATCAAAGGTGTTCAAACTGCAGTCATCCCGTCTCTTTCTATATGAAGATGTAATTAGATAGAGATTTGGCTGCTATTTCTAGGAAGCCAAGTGACTACATAACATGTCCTTTGTTGGTTTCAGTAACATTATTTGTAGTAAACTAATGTCCTATCCAGGGGTAATTTTTAACTCTCAGTTTCTCAATGCCATGAAACTGAAGCTAAGAATCAGTCATTAAAACTCTTACAGGATTTATTAGGTATTTATATTTTCATATGTAGCTCTACTTTACGGCTGAGTGGTTGTAATGCAAATGTTCAAATGTGTAGAAGTAATTGCAATCATGCTAACATGGCAACATGGATATAAAATGATAAAATGGTAAAAAGTGTTAATTGAAATAAAAGAGAGCATTGTTTCAATCTTAAAAATCAAGTTCCCTTTTCGAATTTTTCAGATCTTTAGTTTTTTTTGTGCAGTTGTTTTCTCTAATTGTTTTAGATCCTCGTTAAGAATTCTTGGTTTCTTAACCCACTAACTGCTAGCAGCATTCTTTGTAACAAGTTCCATGCTGCAGTGAACCCACTGATCCATTGCCAACTTACCTCTACTGTTTGTAATTAGCTTTTCTGTTTGTTCTCTTGAGCAGCTAATTAAAACAGCAAGTTCACCTTAGATCTATTTTTGGCCCACCTACACTTTTAGTTGGTTGATATGTTAAAATAATAATAATGATAATAATGATAATAATAATAATAATAATTGATCATGCATGCACCATCACTTGCTTCTATATTTTTATCGAGCTGTCTTTTTTCTCTCTCTCTTTTTCATTCTTTTCTTTGTTCTTCACTGTTAATTCCTTTTCAATAGGCACCGTGCCAATATAATTTGTAGGAAAATTTTAATTGATTGAATCAATTTCGGTGTATAATTGGCACTACTTATTTCATTAACTCCAAGGCTACAAAACAAACCTCTGGCAAGATTTGAACTCAGACCAATTAGGCATCACGTTAAGATGCAGGGAGGGAGAGAATGAAAAAATAAAAATGAGGTGGTGGATTCACAGTCCTGAGAATATATAATAGAATACCTTGTTTTTGCTTTGGTATACTCTTGGGCTCTTAGTTCAAATTCAGCCGAGGTCAACATTACCTTTTGGATGGGGGTGGGGATATGGAGAACTGATAATTACAGTACCAATCCAGAAAGGTGGGTTAGTTGAATTAAGAATGTCAATGAAGATGCCTTGCAGCATCAACTCATGTTCTTTGTGTGTTCTTGTTTCTAATTCCACTCCTTATCGCCATCTTCCTTGTAAGATAGAAAATAGCAACTTTGGATCTTATCTGATGGTGATAGGTTTTCAATATCAGACAGAATGATGATACTGGTTTGAGCAATATGTTAGTCATAGCTTTTACTTTCTACTTGTTTCAGTCATTTGACTGTGGCCATGCTGGGGCACCACTTTGAAAGGGTAAAAGGCAGAGTTGAACTCAGAATGTAAAGAGCCATAAGAAATGCCTCTAAACATTTTCTCTGAAGCAATAATGATTCTGTCAGCCTTAATATAAAAAGTAGAATAGATTCCAGTAAAGTTTGAACTTGCAGTCTGTGTGTGTCAGGAGGGTGCTTGCATTGGAGTGAGATGAACAACCAAGATCAGGACTGACAAACTACATGCATGAGCAAGAAGTCTATATGAACAATAACTAAATCCATGATTTGTGAGGAATTACTTTTGGTTCTGTTATTCTGTTTGTGAAAGGATGATAGGAATGCTGGGGGTAGGATTCATGTCACAGGGATTTCCTCTAATTTTATTTTGGACTACCAGCTTGTCGATCAATAATTTGGATCCTATTGCCAGCACTGTCATTTAGTTTCTTCCACTTGTCTCAGTTTGTGTATATCAATTTAATAATACTGTAGAATAAATATGGCTTAGTGTGATAAGTAGTCGGAGCACTTCAATTAATATGTGTCTGTATCTGCTGAACATGGAGAAAATAACAAGAAGCCATTATAGAAAATTCTTCTTTAATATATTATGTAAACATTATCAACCTACCGGTATAAGATTTGTTTCATCTACTGCTTTAATGCAAAAGTTCCTGCTGTGTCTAAAGTAGGTAGTTGGTACCACTAATGCAGGGGTTTTCAAACTGTGGTCCGCAAGGACAAGACAAGGGGTCCGTGGACAGCAAATACTTTTTATGGGCAATTTGATTTTATATATGTTTTTTAATCGAAATCTTTTAATTGACAATAAACCTATTTGTTAAATATTGTTAAATAAATAAATGTAAAAATATGTTATTTTAAGCAAATATTTATAAGGTAAAGCCTGAAATATAAAGGGGTCCGCAAGTCAAAAAGTTTGAAAACCCCTGCACTAATATATATAATGTGCCTCTTCTCATATCAATTCTACTTTGTCACCCCTTTCCTGATATTATACTAAAGACTTGCTCAGATGTTTCTGCTTGACAACTTGCAACCCTCTGAAACTCCTTTGACTATTCATACACAATAGGCATCAACTTAGAGGAATCTAACCTATTACAATCTCCATGGCTAGGAGCTATCTCTCCTTTCTACAGGTTGAATACTATATATATATATATATATATATATATATATATATATTTTATTATGTGTATTTATTTTCTCTAAGTTAATAATTAACTCCGACAAAATTAATTGGTTAATAGATACCAGGGTAGCAAAGATCACAAAATGACTGTGGTGTAACTCCTGCTTATGAGGTAGAAACTCCCTGTTATTTTGGGTATTTGAGTAAATATAAAAATCTAATAAATGGAGTAATACGCATATGTTAAATGAATTCTTTTATTTCCGACATATGTCTCGAAGATTACAAATGGTTCCTTCCAAAGGAATAAGTGATGTTGATACAGATGTAATGTTCTCTTCAGGGAAATACATAGGATCCAACTTAACCATAAGACATTTTAACCGAATATATAATTTATACATATATGTATGTTTATTAAAGTGTATAAAATTATAGATTTATTACAGCAATAATTGATCTCTAATACTGCGTATGTTAATACACCCACTCCATTGACATATATATGAGTGCATATTTTTTCTGATTTATGGATTCCTAGACAACATGTGTATGTATAGTGTTTTGTTGAAGCTGAAAAGCGTCTCAAACTGTTACTCAGTTATCAGATAGAACTAAATGTTTGGAATGTTACTATGGTTTATAAAGGCATATAAATGGTGCAGTGATAATTGTGATAACTCAGTTCTTCAGCTTCCATAAAACACTGTTTTACTCTACCTTTGGCACTTGAATGCTATTCTCTTTAGCATGTTTTGCATCTATATGCTTTTTGTATGTGTTTGTGTGTGTTTGAGTGTGTGTGCATGCATGTGTGTGTGTATGTGTATGTATATATATATATATATATATATATATATATATATATATATATATATATATATATATATATATATATATATATATGCACATACTCTGCCGGATGGTTGGTGTTTGGAAGGGCATCCAGCAATAAAAAGCATGTCAAAACAGACAAGTATGGTGTAGCTCCTGTCAAACCATCCAACTCATGCCAGCATGGAAGCAGGACATTAAACGATGATGATGATGATGATGTCTGTGTGTATACTTTAACCTCTCATCACCTCCTGTAATACTACTCCCTTTCTTCCATTTCAAGGGTCTTGTCTTGTGAGTTACTTGACATCTTCACTGGTACTGGTGTTACGAAAAGAGCATCCAGTACATTTTGTAAAGTGGTTGGCATTAGGAAGGGCATCCAGCCATTGAAACCCTGCCAAAGCAGACATTGAAGCTGGTGCAGTCCTCTTGCTCACCAGCTCCTGTCAAACTGTCCAATCCAAACTGGCATGGAAAAGGGACATTAAATAATGATGATAATGATGATCCTAAATCTTACTACTTTGTCATTTCTAAGTGGTCAAGATGTATGCCAGTAGCTTGGGTTAGGGTCCTCAAAACACTGTCTTCTTATTGAAGTACTAGTCATAAACGGAAGTAGAATGTATTAGGATTATGTACCAGCCAGTAGATATGGCAAACTTTTGAAGCATTAACAATGGACCTTAACTTATGTCCTATCTGTTTGGATCAGGACCAGTTTTACTCTTGTACCCACTGCCAAACATAAAGGAAAGAGTAGTGAGAACAAGAGGTATGATCTGAATGATTGTAACTAAAGACATTCAAGTAGCACAGATGATTTTTGTTTTTTAACAAGGCTGTGTGTAGATGTCAGGTGTAAAAAAATTATGGTGATAATGATTGCAGTTCAGCTCTAGTGGTATCATCATACTAGATTGAGAGATTGTTAATACCAAAACTGGTCTTTTGTATTTCAGAGTCTACTGAGACTGCTTTTACAGTAGCTGTTGAGTTGGCTCATTTATAGATATTTGCATGTTTGCAAATATATATTTGCAAACATGCAAGTAGAGTAGGTACTCAGCAAGGAGATAAAGAAGAAAATAAGTACTCAGCAATGGAAATAAAGAAAGTAAAATAGACATGAAGTAACAGGGATTCAGGAGAGAAAAGGAATGGTATAGATAGTAAATAAAAGATACAAAAAAAAAAAAAAAAAATCAGAAAGATCATACTGCATTACCTCTGGATATCCTTGTTGCTTATTTTGATTTTAATCACCTTATTTTGAAATTGCATGCATAATACCATACTAAATTCTGGTGCCTCAACTTAAGTACGATATTCATCTGAATCTAAATATATATATATATATATATATATATATATATATATATATATATATATATATATATATATATATATATATATATATATATATATATATATATATATATATATATATATGTGTGTGTGTGTATATATATATATATATGTGTGTGTGTGTATATATATATATATATGTGTGTGTGTGTGTATATATATATATATGTGTGTGTGTGTGTGTATATATATATATGTGTGTGTGTGTGTGTATATATATATATGTGTGTGTGTGTGTGTGTGTGTATATATATATATATGTGTGTGTGTGTGTATATATATATATATATTATGTGTGTATATGTATATATATGTATATGTGTGTATATGTATATATATGTATATGTGTGTATTTATGTATGTATATGTGTGTATTTATGTATGTATATGTGTGTATATAGTTGTATATGTGTATATATATGTATGTGTATATATATGTATATGTGTAAATATATATATATGTGTGCGTGTGTATATGTGTATGCATGTATATGTGTATATATGTATATGTATATATATATATGTATATATATATATATATGCGTATATTTATATATATGTATGCATGCATATATAGGTATGTATGCATGCATATATAGGTATGTATGTATGCATATATAGGTATGTATGCATATATTGGTATGTATATATGTATGTATGCATATATATGTATGTATGCATATATATGTATGTATGTATGCATATATATGTATGTATTCATATATATATATATATATATATATATATATATATTTATTTGTATATATATATATATATATATATTTATTTGTATATATATACACACCAGCATGATGACCTGCTGCCTGTCCTCTCTCTCTATCTATTCTATCTCTATCCCTCTCTCTCTAACTCACTACTCTCTTTACCCACTTCCTCCTCTTCGACTCGCACGCGACCCCAAACATATAACCAGTTCACTCTCCAACTTCATCCCAATTCGTTTTGGAATTTCTATGCTGATAGAACCCACGACAAAGCTCTCCAAGACATGAACAATAGCTAAGTCATTTCTATTTTCATATATTATCCCTTCTGATGCGCTCCCCTTCCACCACCCGGACCCCGTTTCTCTAACTATACATTTCTGTCTTAAATTCATGATTATTTATGTATCTCTATTCTCTATATCACTTGATTTATCGTCTTCGTCTCTACTTAGCCCAAACCTGACTGAAATTTGTCTCTCCCCCCCTTTAAAAATTACGATTTTAACTTTCATTTCTGTTACCGATTCAAACATTTAATCTCACGGTTAAACACTGCTGTGTTTCTTTCAACTTTTTTCTAAAAACCCAACAAATTTGAGACCAGCATGATGTCCTGCTGCCTGTCCTCTCTCTCTCTCTCTCTCTCTCTCTCTCTCTATTCTATCTCTATCCCTCTCTCTCTATTCTATCTCTATCCCTCTCTCTCTAAATCACTAATCTCTTCCCCCACTTCCTCCTCTTCGACTCGCACGCGACCCCAAACATATAACCAGTTTACTTTCCAGCTTCATCCCAATTCGTTTTGGAATTTCTATGCTGATAGAACCCACGACAAAGCTCCCTTAGCCCGCAGTACGTATGCCCTCCCACCCCCTCCACCAGTACCGGAAGTTTTAGATCATCTTCCGCGAACACTGCCAGTGACCTTATACCCCCCCCTCTTATCGACCTTATAGCGCATAAAGATTGGGTAGTATATGAAGGTTGTAGGTATTGTTTTGTTTATGAATTCTGCCAAATGCAAGCTTTCTTTTCAGGTACATGACACTGCTTACCCCCATCCCAGGGTCACACGGACCCACTCCTCTGATACCCACTCCTCCCACACTGTCAGGATTGGCACTCTCAACGTCGGCATGCTGAAAGGTAGGTCTGGTGAGATTGTTGAGATGCTTGAACGGCGACGCGTAGATCTGTGCTGCATCCAAGAAGTAAGATGGAGAGGAGGTTCTGCGAGGTTCCTCACAGGCAAAGAACACAGGTACAAGATTTTCTGGGCAAGCCAAGTGAGATTGTTGCCAGTGCCCCTGAACTGGCTCTTGTGCGGGTGGTACATAAGATGCACCATTTTGAGCGTGACCATTGCCAGTACTGCCTGACTGGCCTTCGTAGAGTTTTCGAGCGAGATCGTTGCCAGTGCCCCTGGACTGGCTCTTGTGCGGGTGGCACATAAAAGACACCATTTCGAGCGTGGCCGTTGCCAGTACCGCCTGACTGGCCTTCGTGCAGGTGACACGTAAAAGCACCCACTACACTCTGAGTCGTTGGCATTAGGAAGGGCATCCAGCTGTAGAAACTCTGCCAAATTAGATTGGAGCCTGGTGTTGCCATCCGGTTTCACCAGTCCTCAGTCAAATCGTCCAACCTATGCTAGCATGGAAAGCGGATGTTAAACGATGATGATGATGATGATGATATATATATCTAGCGAGATTGTTGCCAGTGCCCCTGGACTGGCTCTTGTGCGGGTGGCACATAAAATACACCATTTTGAGCGTGGCCGTTGCCAGTACCGCCTGACTGGCCTTTGTGCCGGTGGCACGTAAAAGCACCCACTACACTCTCGGAGTGGTTGGCGTTAGGAAGGTCGTGCAGCTGTAGAAACATGATGTATGTATGCATATATATATATATATATATATATATATATATATATATATGTATGCATATATATATGTATGCATATATATATGTATGTATGAATGTGTATATGTGTATATGTATATGTGTATATGTATATATGTATATATATATATATATATATGTGTATATGTATATGTATATATATATATACCTATATATGTGTGTGTATGTATATATATGCCTATATATATGTATGTAGATATGTGCCTATATATATATGTATATGTGTATATATATATGTGTGTGTATACATATGTATATACATATGTTCATATATACATATGTATGTGTGTTTATATATGTATATTTTGGATATATGTGTTTGTGTATATGTATGTGTATGTATGTATATATATATATATATATATATATATATATATATATATATATATATATATATATACACACAGAGAAAATCGGCATTTTTTGTATTTGCTGCCGATAAGGTAAACCGCACATGCGCGGTAAATTTTGAAAAATTAAGCATACAAGCATAAGTCATGTATTGACTCGTGTTTATATGTTCTGTCTTGGTATTCCGCTGAAGATAGCTGACCAAGCAAAATATTTTTTTATTTTGCTAAAATAACTTGAAACCATGATATGGAAAATTGATTGGTAAATGTTTTTATTTTTCATTCCCTTTCAAAATTATCCCTATTTTTGTGGTGTGGAGTTTTTTGCTGCTCTTTCTCGTGGGTTAGATGTCCTATTATAGGCATCTCTGTATTTTAAATGAATAATATATAGTCTACTGACTAATCTTTATTTGCGCTGGACCACTGGTGGTAAAATTTCTAAAATTTTTTTTGCTGCCATATGATTTATTAATAGTGATAAAATATATATATGTATGTATACTTATATGTGTATATGTATGTATATATGTTTATGTATGTGTATATGTATGTATATATGTGTTTATGTATGTGTATATGTATATAAATGTGTGTATATATGTATGTGTGTATATATGTTTGTGTGTATATATATATATATATATATATATATATATGTGTGTTTGTGTATATATATATATATATGTTTATGTATATGCACATATATATGTGTATATATATCTATATATATCTAGCTATATGTGTATCTATATATATTGTGTGTATATATGTGTATGTATGCATACATGTGTGTATATGTATGTATATATACATATTTGTGTATATATACATATTTGTGTATATATATATATATGTGTGTATGTGTACATATATATATATATATATATGTGTATGTATATATGTGTTTATGTGTGTATATGTGTATGCATATATATATATATATATATATATATATGTGTGTGTATCATCATCATCATTTAACTTCCGTTTCCCATGCTGGCATGGGTTGGATGGTTCAACTGGGATCATGCTAGCTTCATTTCTTTCAAGCCTATGCATGTCTTCAGCAGCCCATGTTTCACTGCTGTGAAGCATGGCAGTTCGTACATATGCATCATACAATCTACCCTTCACTCTGAGCGAGAGGCCCTTTGTCACTAGTAGGGGTAGAAGCTATCTGAACTTTGTCCAGGCTATTCTTATTCTAGTGGTAACACTCTCTGCGAATCCACCTCTACTACAGACTTGGTCACTGAGGTAACGGAAGCTATCAACTACTTCTAGTTTCTCCCTCTGGCATGTGATGGAATCTGTTTTCTGAGCATCTGTAGTGTTCATTGCCCCTGTGCATGTGCTGCCTGTGATAGCTATCTTCCTGGTTAATCTTCCTTTGATGTTGCTGCACCTGTTATGCATCCATGGCTTACACTGGGTACATCTTATGGTGCATATATATATATATATATATATATATATGTGTGTCCACACTTACATGTTTATGCTATATACTACATCAACTTGTATGCTGGCAAATGTATTATATATATGTGTGTGTGTATATATATATATATATATGTGTGTGTGGTTTGAGGGATATTTGAGGACATATTTGGCATTTAATGAAACTTGTGTAATGTTGGAAAACCCAAATGTATTGTAAAAATTATGCACATATTCTCTTAGATTTCTTATGAGATTATTCTATGATTATTCAGTTTCAATGACTGTTTCAATGCAGGAATAGAGTCATTGATATGCATGTACTAAATGGTCCTTTATTTTGGCCATCACCTGAAAAATAGTGGCCTTCAGGAAAACTGCAGTATTATGAGGATGTCAATTAGTCCTCCTTTCAAAAATGCTCTTAATCTAGTGATCCATGAGATAGAAGCCTGGTGAATTTGAATACCATAGGTTTTGTGTTTCATGATGATGAAGTTTGTGTGACATTCATTTTGGGGTTACATGAGCTTCTTGAAATATATGGCCTTTCACTG
Organism: Octopus bimaculoides; assembly: GCF_046866305.1. Classification (NCBI taxonomy): domain Eukaryota; kingdom Metazoa; phylum Mollusca; class Cephalopoda; order Octopoda; family Octopodidae; genus Octopus; species Octopus bimaculoides. The sequence goes on along the minus strand of NC_142944.1, from coordinate 31,939,297 downwards.
TATTCTCCATCCATCCATTCAGGGCTTAACAACTACCTCTAGCAGTTAACCTTGTTAAGTTACTTCTTGGCACAGACCAAATGGTTTTTTTTCGTGTCTTTGCAGATAGGAGTTGTGTTCTCAGTGTGTTTAACTTGTATTGAATGTTGTCATGCACCACAATTTTTTTAATCCACTCTGAGACCTGGAGTTCTTTGGCGATGGTCTTCATTGATTTTCTGTAATATTTGTAATATTTGAACCTGCTGGATGAACTGCAGTGTACTTATGGTATCCAAACATTTAGAATGTTTTGTTCTCTTTAATAGAGTTGAAACATACACATCAGACTTCCAGTTCTATCTGAACATTTAGAAAGTTGGCAGTTTACAAATTGATGTGTTCTGCTCGTATGGCAACAATGACTGCATGTCTTTACCTTTCTTGTATTAGCATTTATCTGCCAGGGCACGAATCTGAACTAAATAAATAAATTAAGAACTTTTTAATTGGTTTGGGCTGAGTAATATATTGATAACTAAGTATCCTCAAACACACTTGCACTCTATATATGTATACATATACATATTTACACTCACACATATATATATAAATATCCATACATACATACATACATACATACATACATACATACATGCATATATATATATATATATATACAAGGTGCAGGAGTGGTTGTGTGATAAGTCATTTATTTCCCAACCACACAATTTCAGGTTCAATCCCACTGCATAGCACCTTGGGCAAAAGCCTTGTGAATGGATTTTGTAAGTGGAAACTGAAAAAAGCCTGTATATATATCTATGTGTGCGTGTGTATGTTTGTCCCATCATCACTTGACAACCAGTGTTGGCGTGTTTACGTCTCTGTAACTTAGCAGTTCAGCAAAAGAGACCGATAGAATAAGTACCACGCTTAAAATATAAGTACTGGGGTCGATTCATTCAACTAAAATTCATGGTGGTGTCTTAGCATGACTGCAGTCTAATGACTGTGAAACATGTAAAGGATAAAAGATATATATATATATATATACTAGCTTAAAATGCAGTGTGCAGACTTTTAAGCTAGTTCTTGCGGAGGACTAATTGGGCGTGCAGCCCAAAACTAAAGAGAGAAATAATACATAAAGCATTTATTGGTGTCCTACCATCTCAGATTTATATAACAGAGTATCACATTTGAAGACTTTTGTATCACTGTGACATTTGGAGATTACTGTAAAGCAGCAGGATAAACAATATTCTTAGTTTTACCATTTGGTGTAAGTATGAAGAGATTGGTGCCATTTCCAACTCTGGAACAACCAACATAGAGCTGACCGTGGGAAAAGCACTGCTGCATGAGGTGAAGTCCAAAAAATTTGAGTGATTGTTCTTGACTCTTGTTTATTGACATTGCAAAACTAATTCTTACTAGAAATTGAAATCTTTTGAATTTAAAGGGCATGTCAGCTGGAATCAGTGGAATTCTTGAAATAAGCTCATTTTCTCCATTTCCTTATCCAATGAGGATTGTTGCTTCCAAAAGACATGGATGCATTTACCTGACTATCAGTCTTGTTCAATTGCATAACTTTCGGAGATCCAGATTTCTCAAAAATGATTGGAACTCCTTTCTTCAATGTCAGTTTGTAAGAAGGCATTCCAAGAGGATACAAAGAGTTAAGAAACTCAGTAGTTATTATTATAGAAAATATGTGTGTGTGTGTGTGTGTGTGTCTCCCCCCAATACCACTTGATAACTGGTGTTAGTGTGTTTACATTCACATGACTTAGCGGTTCAGTAAAAGAGGCCAATAAAAAAAGTACCAGGCATAAAAAAGAAAGAACTGGTGTCGGTTTGTTCAGTTAAAATTCTTTGAGGTGGTGCCCCAGCATGGTCGTATTCTGATGACTGAAAAGATAAAAGAACCACTAAAATCCTTAGTAAAGCTAAGGAAGTAACTCTTGTTCACCTATCTCAGTAATACTATGGCCCTGAACCTCTCCTGGCTACTTTACCTGCTAGGAATAGCAACTCAAATGCTTTTAAATGCTGGATGTTCAAGAACCAAATGAAGGGCAGATTTTCAATCCTGGATTCATCCTGATTCCAAAAAAGTATAATATGTCTATGTAGAGCAAATATAGACTGAAATACAGGGGTCCCAGACAGACAGACAAAATTTCATTTTTATTAATATATATATATATATATATATATATATATATATATATATATATATATACACATATATATATATAATGTACATATATGAATGTGTATATGTATGTATATATATATATATATATACATATATGCATAAATATACATTTATATATGTGTATATGTTTTTGTATAAATATAGATTTTTATATATGTATGTGTATATATGCATGTATAAATATACAAATATACGTGTGTATAAATATACATAATATATATATGATATATATATGTATATGAGAAATATTTTTATTCATACTAGATAGTGATATACATGTTTCCTTTCTGTTTTTCAACTCTCATTTATCAGAAAGCTCGATGTGAATCCAATGAAATTATTATAGCAAAAAGCAGCTGTGTGAAGAAAACAAGAGTTTCTCCTAACCAGAATTTTATACTCCTATTTTCAACAAAATTATGTTTGAAAGCCAAGATGCTATAGATTTAAAACAACTGAAGCATTCAACTGGAAGAATACCAGAAGTGAAACATTTACCTTTGAAGCTATCAAAACTTGCTGTGCATAGTAAATGCCTCAATTGTAGGATGTGTGTCAATATACTTCGAAAGCATGCCATTAGGAAGCCTTTTAGGTCTGATACAATTTACTTCCCTAAAAAGCAAGTCAGACACATAAGTATGTACAGTCCTGTGCATTACAGTTTGAAAAATGATCTGGTTAGAAAATGTAGCAATAAAATCTATATACCCAAAAGAAATGGCTGCACAGAATATGCAGCTAGGAACATGAAAACGGGCAATGGTTACCAGTTTGAAGTGATTAGCAAATCATTTTGTCAGATATTCCAAGAAGACAAAGTTTCTACACCAGACATTGTTTTCTATTCTGTGGGCTTCACTGTTTTGTGTACTTCTGGCTCTGTATACGTTTTGCACCCAAAACTAAATTTCTCCCACAAAAAGTTGCACTTCAGGAGAATTCTCACTGCAAAGCACCTAAATTATTTCAGATTAAAAATATGGCTAAAGACCAAAAGAAATCTAATGTTTAAAACATTTAACTCACAAGGATTTCCTGAAAAAGATACTAAATTTTTAGTTGGTAATAAAGACGAGATATGTAATCAGCCTGACCTGGAATGTTTTCAATGTTTAGCACAGAAATACTCTAAAATAATTGACTCTTTACCAATTAATATTGATGAATTGAATCTGTGCCACAAATATAGGAACAGTGTACCTATCTATGAATTAAACAACACAAAACACTGCATTGCTTGTTTTGCAGTGTTTGTCAATGATATTTTTGAAATAATATTAGATTTCTGTCAACCAACTTTGGAAGTAATTATCATATTATTGATCAATTTAGAATTTCATGTGCCTTTCCTTTTAAAAGCACAGGAAAATGTAATTGAATTTTGGGATGGATTTTACATCGAGTATTTGCAATCTTTAGTTATGAAAACGATCCAGCTTCAAAAATTAAATTTGAAATTGGGTAATTCCTCCTGGAAAATGTTTTTTTTAATGACAGATCTAATTATAATCACCAGTCTTAATGTGAATGAATTGAATTACCTATTAGTGATAATCTTGCCAGAAGCTTTTGGTGCTTTTGAAGATTTTCCTAGGCCCAAGGTGACTGCACATATATTTGTTGGTAATGGCATTTGTAAGATGCATCAAATGTTGCGATATTTAAAAGATAATGTCTCTTCATTTGACGTGTGTACTCAATATAATGGTGTAGGAAATTTATGTGATAGGTTCTCTGAAGGAAACCATTCATCATCGAAGGTACCAAAGGAGCACTTTAAGCCTTTAATTCCAAGTAATATATTGGCCTCACCAGCATTAATAATGGATATAAAAGCTAGATATCTTTCCTTTTTCAGACAGCTATTTTGTTATAAGTTAACCAAACTAATAGATTTTATTGCTGTTTTGGCAGTGTCTGATGGTGCCGAAGCCAAAATATATTTGCTGATAGCAAATATATTCAAAGCTATAAAACTAAGGTTGTCACCAGTAGCTATTAAACACAGAAAGTTCTGTTTTAGAAATAGTCTTCATACCAAAGCTTATAAATCATTCAGTGAGATTTATCTTTGTAAGAATCTGTTTGATTGTTCACATATTTATTTGCAAATTAAATTATTTGAAAAGGCAGCTGTGCTGATGATTATATGGAAATCATCAGTTGTGTTTCCTTTTGATCCATTCAAGCATGCATTTCTTACAACAAACATTCTTTTAAACACAAAGGCTTCTGTTGAGAATTTTTATTCTACTTTTGTTAATTATAAACATTTCCAACAAGGACTCTTTTTTTATTCAAAATTATACATTAAATCAGGAATAAGGGAACAAAGTTATTTTGAAGAATTTACACAGAGTTTAGAGTGGGGGAAATATGGGATAAAACATGTATTTTTAAATATGAGAATTAAAATCATGAAATTCTGTAAATTTAATGTGAATATGTTAATGATTATGGCCACAAGGTATCTTTTGAAAAGTGTTCATCAATCAGACATAGTCAGCAAACATGAGATGTTGCCTTCAGATATTTTACATTCTTTAAGTTATGAAAAATATTTATCATTTGCTAATCATTTGAGAATTTTAAGTCAGAGTTTGTTTAATTTATTCACTTCTCTGATTACAATATATACTATCACTGATTATGATTCCTCAAGAGACCTATACTGTTCTTTACCCAATTGCAAATATAATACTCAATGTTTATGTGCAATAAGTGGTGTAAGATTTGGTATCATGGGTTTCAGATTAATTAGATTTCAGCTGTGGTTAGATTTTCCATTTTTCAATTTACATTTAGAAAGAAATGAACAATTATGTGCTGATACACAATTGAATCCATCTCTGTGTATTGGCCATGATAAAATAAGTAGATTATCAATGTTGAGTATAATCTGCAAATACTTCTCATCAGTAGAACAAACTAAAATAAAATTCCTAACTTTTTCTTTGATTAAAACGTATAACATTTCTAGAGTATTTACTATCGATTATCATGTAACTGTTTTTCATTGTAATGGGTTACATATAAGAAAACAATTAAAAAAATGTCTACATATAGGAAAAACTGACCCAAATTATCCTACCTCTTCAGATAAATATAAAGAGTTTTTAAAAATTTTCTGTAACTTTTCTATTTGTGATAAAACCTCTAAGTTGAGACCATTTGATCCAAAGCCATTGCATAATTATGTTGCAAACAAAGAAACTTCACAAACAATGTCAATAGTTAAAAGAAATCATTTTGGAGACTTGTGGGGAAATTCTGTCAGTTTGAAAGAACTTTTGTTTGGCATAAAAAATAAAACTAATTTTCTAAAATCAGACTTATTTTTAAATACTTCTCCAGCCAAGCTGTTTTATCTGAAGTCTTCAACAATGCAATTTTTTAAAAACTTTTTAAATGAAATCCCAATCTTAAATGTGACATATACTTTGTGTATAATACCTGTTGAGAGTTCTTCAAAGCCAAAAGAGAATCATTTCTTTGATGTACCATGTCACCCTACAAAATCATCAAAGCACAAATCTTTGAATGAATATCCATCTGAATCAGAAAAGACTGCACCTTCTTCTCTGAGTGATGTTCAAAACAAATCCAGCAGTCCACACAGCAGTTCCAATTACAGACAATCGCATACACAATCAGTGAGCTGTGCACCTTCAAACACGTGCAACAATGCACCAGCTGACTTCAGTTTAGTACCTTCTCTGCCTTTCACAGCGTCGTTAACGGACGAAATAACTATTAAAGAATCTAATCACGGCTTCTATTTACCTGAGATGGACAGCATGATGCCAACTAGTAAAACATTTGTACCAATAGACATGGCTAACATACCAGTACCAACTTATGGTTTCATGAAGGATTCCCATTATTACGGAGGAGATATGTATTTTGATAATGGCCAAGGATTTTTATATCCACAACCACCACCACCACCACCAACACCAGCAGCAGCAGCAGCAGCAGCAGCAGCACTTAAAAGACCAATTATCCAGAGAGCAATTCCATATTTAGACATGAATAATATTAGTCACCATCAAGCTGTGAATTTTCCTTCACCTATCGCAAATGGATATGAATCCTTTTCTAGCAAATTTCAAAGAAAACCAATTCCTCATTTGTCAGACTCTTCACTTAAGGAAACTTCTATGAGACGAAAAACCAAAAGATATCAACGGAAATTTTCTGCTTTTCCTCCTGATCCTGAATTTGAGGCAGCTTTCCGCAGAACGATGGTCGAGCAGTTTGCAACTTTCACAAACTACCCGTTTGAGTTTAGCAAATGGTAAGACTGTTTTGATCTACCTTATCAATTAATTAGAGTTGAAATTTATTGTAACATTAAATGAATACTTTACCCCATTTTAACAATCATATTATTAGTGGTGCTAGATATATTGATATTTCACAAGTTAGCATTAAACTGATGACATGATGCAACTAAGGCTTGGGGGTGTATTTCTCTACTTGTAAAATAATGTATTAGGAAAGTTTGGTATGAAAGATCATCCTTTTTTGGTGACTTACATTTAAGACCAACAGAAGCAAAATATTATAGACATTCTAATAACTAAATTTTTATTGTCAAAAATTCTTGGTTTGACTGACATTTTGAATAATTTAACCAAAAAGAAAAAAAAGAAAGAAAGAAAATCCCAAAAACTTTTAATGGTTGAGATAATTGATTTATGTTGTACAGTTATGAAATTTTTGCAAAGTATCTGGGGTACAAATAGCTTGCTGTCATTTGTAAAGTAGTGGTCCCAATTGTGAATTTACAGAAGTGTTATAGAATACTTCTATAGCAATGCAAGTGAAATAAAAATGGTTACATCTGAGTAATGATGTCTGACCACAGATTGTTTCATGTTGCTTACTGCTACATTGTAAGCACTGCATAAAACTCTTGGCCCTTGAGTTACTCTGTTATGTCTGCTAAATATTAATAAAAATATACAATGGTGGTGCCCCAACATGGCCGCAGCCTCAAGGCTGAAACATATAACAGAATAAAAGAATATGTTCATATGAATTCTATTTTTCCTGCTTGCATCAACATACCTATATATATGTGTGTGTGTGTGTGCGTGTACATATTTAGATATAGATATACATTTATGTACATATATATGTATGTGTATATACAAGTATATATATGCATATATATATCCACACATGCATGTACACTGCGTTCCACATTATTAGGCAAATCAACCTCCTCTCAATAAATGTATATTCATTCAAAACCAGTTGTTTTCCCATTGACTGTTGGCAACACCTATCTGTATACATTCAGTTAAAATAAATCGTATCTGAACAGATGAAAACAAACAGTGACCATTATCATATAGTAGCAACATTTCTGCTGTCTCAAATAATTAGGCAAGTGCCCAATTTAAGTATCATTAGGGGTCAGAAATGTGATCTTACCTTGAATGAGAAGTCTACCATCGTATCAGAGCTTGGAAAAGGAAAAACAACCATAGAAATATCAAAAATACTGGGAAAAGATCACCAAAAAATGAAGAAATTTGTGCAGTCTCCTATTTCAGTCTGGTCAAGGGCAGATTAGGGTAAATCGAGGGTTACTTTGAATCATACTTTGTCACGTGTCTGACAAGTAGAGAAGTCTTCAGTTCTTATGACAGGGAAGATGTATCGAAAATTACCAAGTGTCGCATCTTGAAGCAAATAGCCAGAAATGTTGAACCTGTTACAAGGCCCCCTATGAAGGCTGTTCCTAAGCAGAATAGACCGCAATTGGCAGAAGAATACATGAAGATAGATTTTTCAAGTTTGGTTCACTGATGAATGCCATACTACCCTTGATGGGCTACATATGGCTGGAGTAAAGGTTGGGTATCAATCAGCAGGAACCACCCTCATCGTTTGAGATGCCAACAAGGGGGAGATGAGGTCATATTTTGGGCTGGCATCGTTAGTGGTATGATGGTCAGGCCATGGAAAGTCCCACTGGCATTAAGATGACATCGAAAATATATGTTATCTTCTTAAAGGATAATTTCCAACCATGGTTGTAAAAGCAAAAACTTTCATTCAAGATAAAACTGGTCTTCATGTAAGATAATGCCCTATCTCATGCAGTGAAGAATTCTAAGGAATACCTGCAGCAAATAGGCTTCTCTGGAGGTTGTTTGATGGAGTGACCACCTTGTTCCCTTAACTTAAACCTGATCAAAAACCTGCGGAGTGTTTTGAAGAGGCATGTTTATCAAGATGGATGGCAGTTTTTAAGTAAAGTTGCCTTCTGAGACACTAGTGTAGATGCTGCTCAAAGCATGACACAAGGGGATATTACCTTGACAAATTCAGTGGATTAACATGTAAGGAAGGTTATTACATGTGGAGGATCATACATCAAACATTAGGAGCTGTATGACATCATAATCCCATGATTATTTTCATTCGAATGTATTATTATGTTTACCATGAAGTTCTTTGAGTAATTTTCTTGTTAAACTTTTACTGTTGAATTAAATAAATGTTCATCTTGACACAATTGTTTTTATTATACTTGCCTAACAATTGGTGATGGCGAAAATGTTGTCCAATCACAAAAATGGCTGCCATTTGTTGGCATCTACACAGATCTGATTTATTTTAGAAGAATATGTGCAGATAGATGTGGGAAAACAACTGGCTTTGAATGAATATATATTTATTTATTGAGAGAAGGTTGATTTGCCTAATAGTGTGGGACACAGTGTATATATATATATTATATGTAATGAGACCGAAGATGGGCAAGAGATTAGTAATATATTTATATACAACGTTACATATAGTTATGGGACATTATAAGATGAAGATAGACTCGTACATCTGTTTCAAAGATTTGGTGACTGGTTGATGGTATTATGCAAACATGCATATATGCCTATAAAAACCAGTAATTATTCTCAACAAAATAAGTGTAAAAATTTTTGCCAACTTGCATAATGCATGAATAATTTCTTGGTGGAACTATTGTTCCTTCTAACAAGAACATGTGACAGTTGCAGCTTGAAGATATTTAAGTGTCATTCTTCATGTAAGTTGTTAACTTCTTTTTGCTTATTTCTTATGTATAATTACTGCTCCACTATATATTTTTGTTTGCATGATATGCATTATAATTTACTAGTCACTGATTGTTTGAAACAGCTGTACATAACTCATAGAAATGAATTACTGCAATTACTCTTTTTCTTATGGACTAAATAGACATTTTAACCAGTTTAGGAAGTTAAGATATAAGAATCTGATCAATCTGAACACCAATTCAGTACTTGCCTATACCACACTTGTATGTACACTCCCACTATACATGTCACCTACATGCATACACATATGCACTGTCGTGGTTATGTGCCATGAAGTTTGCTTCTCAGCGACATGGTTCTGGGTTCAGTCCCACTGCATGGCACCTTGGGCAAGTGTCTTTTACTATAGCCTTGGGCCAACCAAAGTCTTTTGAGTGGATTTGGTAGATGGAAATATATATATATATATGTATATATATATATGTATATATATATGGCAAGCTTCTTTTTTTTTATGTGCCACTGGCTCTTGTGTGGGTGGCACATAAAAAAAAAGAAGCTTGCCATATATATACACACATATATATATATATGTGTGTGTGTGTGCTTGTGTTTGTCCTCCACCACCACTTGGCAAGCAGTGTTGGTTTGTTTACATCTCAGTAACTTAGTGGTTTGGCAAAAGTGACCTATAGAGTAAGTACCAGGCTTAAACAAAAATAAATACTGGGATCAATCTGTTTTACTGAACCTTACTAGGTGATGTTCCAGCATAGCCACAGACCAATGACTGAAAAGCAGGAGCAAGTGTTTTCTGCTGTAATCTTGGTGACCACTATATTGTAAGCGGAGTTTTTAGAATTCGGCAAATGGAAATTGCTCAGCTGTCCTACACACACACACACACACACACACACACATGCACATGCATATGTACAATATACTTGCTTGTGTCTGTGTGACTGTCAGTGTTGTTAATGTATTTCTACAGTGTTTATGTATTTCTGATGTCCAATAACCTAGCCGTTCAACAAAGAGATCAATGGAATCAGCACTAGACTGAAATAGTACTTGAGTTAATATGACTAGCTAAATCTTTGAAGGCAGTACCCCAACATATTTATTGAAACTAGTAAAAAAATATAAAAGAATTTCTTTTTTATTTTAATTGAGACAAGTATTTTGTCTCTGAGTTTTCGATTTCCTGTCTTTTACCCTTTTTTTTTTCTCTATGACATTTTTCAATCTCATCTTTTACCCTCAGGTATTAAACATAGCATTAAACACAATGACCTCACTTAGCAATAGCTATCTTCTAGTCTAGACAGACTTGGAAAGACTAAGACCACTCTTTCTCTCTCTCTCTCTCTCTCTCCCTCTCCCTCACACACAGGTGAAAAAAAAATTACTGTAGAAACAGTGTGGTATTTTTAATTTGTTAATGAACAGAATTAGAAGAATAACACTTCATTGAAATATAAATTCTCTTTTGATAGTGTCATTGAACCACTAAATTATTTATTTGTACAATTATATAAAGTTATGTATTATTATTTTGTAATATTAGATATATTATTAAACAGCAAATTCATTTAATGTACATCTAAAACTTGGTCTATAATACTCTAATTCATTGTACATGTGAGAATTCAGTTGCTGGTCAATTATAGACTGTGGTGTATATCTATATCTATGGCCTGATCACTGATATTTCACTGTATCTGTTAGTTCTCAGTTGTTGGTCAGTTATAGATGTATGGCTCCTTGTACATCAATGACTTGGTGACAATGCTTAATTGCTTTTTCTTGTTGAATTAGTTTTATTTTTTTTTATTGTGAATTAATCTAAGATTTTATCCAACAGGTGTTTGGAATGGTCTCAGTGGGACTACGGGAAAGCAGCACAAACATTTATATACAATGGTGAGTATGTTATTGTAAACAATAACAAGAACAGAATGCAGTAAATTTTAGAGTTTTGTTGTCAACTTTGCTTTAAACACGTTCATTCTCTCAGCTTTTGACAACCTTACCCATTAATCTTTGCTATTGAAATGTCATACTGAAGTCTATATATCAAGATGTTAATTGAACTGTCAAATTCATGCATAAGGTTAGTTTATACACAAACCATGTTTTTCAACATTTTGCTTTTTACAGGTATCTAACTGGAATCATAAAAGTCCTCAACTCTGTGTCTCATTTCCCAGAAAGTAGATTCTTCAGGTGGCCAACTGATGGAGTTGCCAAAAAAATCAGATTATTTTCGTGATAATCATTCTGGATCTGTGTTCTAAGTTCAAATTTCACCAATTTCAATTTCTTGAAGTTGATAGAAAAAATCCAGTCCCGCATTGATGTCAGATCTTCTCTTTTTGTCACTCTTTTTCTTCTGTCCATCTGTCTCTCTCTCTCTTTCTGGAAGAAATCACTTGTAGTCAGGGAAGGAGAGGAATGGGCTCCACAATGCAAAATCGCCCAAGACATACCACAGGCAGCGCTCCTTGTAACTCCCTCAAGGAGTTGTGGATCCAAGTTAAAAAGAAAACTTTACAATATTTACTTTCAGAAATAGAATTCTTTTGAGGTGGGTTTTGACATCTAATCTTCCAGGTTAGTAAAATATATATCAGTTATATTCTGGGATTATCATCAATCATCATCATCATCATCATCATTACTAATGCCAACCACTTTACAGAGTTACTGGTTGCTATTTACTTGGAACCATCACCAGTGTTTTTTATAGTACTGACACCCTCAATGTAAATTATTATTGTTACTATAATTGTTGGAGTTGCCACAATGATTGTACATTAGCCATTTTAAACCTTTAGCATTCAGTTCACTCTGTCTAATACTTATTTATTCATATTGTTTTGAATTAATCCTGCTTTATCTTATAGCTTCAAGATTTTGATGATGTGAGTGTATATTTCTAGAATGACATTGCAGAGTAGGTGTGAAAGTTCAGATCTGGTTAGTTTGAGCATAAAACGGGCAGAATATTTGGACTGGATATGGTCAGTTTAAATGCTAAAGGGTTAAAATGTCATTCCTCATTTGGTTAATCTGATCCTTGAAACACTGAGTTCAAATTCACTGTCTTTTAACTGGTCAGTGTCAGTAACATACATAGCAGTCATATTTATTTCGGTTTGATAGATTATTGTCGTTATAGATCTTTGAATTTACTTGTGCTGTACTCTTATGAGTAATATTTTGCTGACTGAATGAATATAAAGAAAATATTGCACTTGAGAAGCATCACCTCTCTCAACCATCTAATACACTATACTTAGAGTGCTTACCATCTGATTCTAATTCTTCCATACACAAACTATATGTTATGCTATTCAACATCAATAGTACTCTAATAATGCTTTGTTCTGTCAATTCTGATATACACCGATCATCTGTTTATCTTCAGTACTCTTTGTCCCTTCTCCATTAATAATATTCTGTCAACCACTATTAAACTCCACATATTACTACAGGGATGATGAACAAACCATCCAGACTTCCATATTCTTTCAATTTATTAACCTAACCACTGTTGATATCAGATACACCTGACATATATCAACTTCACCTTGATTGAACAGCATTTAAATATATACAATCTTTGACTTCACCTCATTTATGTCCTATTTTAATGGTGTTTTAATTGGAATCGGCTCATGTCTTCATTGATAGAATATGTGATTGATTGGACGAGAGTTTGCCAATTGATATTTGACACACTTATCAAATCAATTACTCCATCTCAGAGGAGAGAATGGTATTATCTACTAAATAGAATTGTTGCTTTCTAAGTAATCTTGGTTTCATTACATTCTTGAAAACCAATGAATCATCGATACATTTCCATTAGAATTCCATGTATAAATCAATCCAGCTCTATTGATGATCGGATATTAAATATTGTCTCTTTTGTTTTTCTTAAGAAAAAAAAAATTAATAAAATAAAAGAAGCCATCTTTAATCATAAATTCAAACACCACTTGCTGTAATTACTGTGAATTACAGTGTTGCTGTAACAGCATATTTACAGAACTGTGTCACAAAATTATTCAAAGCCATGATTATATTTAGCATGAAATGTTTGACATTCTTTTTTATATATAATTTTTATATTATAAATCAATTATTTTCAGCATTAGTTTAACATTCATTTAATGTTTAACATTCATTTTTCCATGTTGGTTTAAGTTTGACAGAAATCAATAAAATTTATTATGTAGTTTACATTAGGAAGAAGTAGAAAATAAAAAGCTTCTTATTGATAGTGATAATTATAATTTTAAAATTGGTTTCGGCGATTAGTTGGAAGATTCCATCAGTATTGTTATTATTAGAAAAAGACGAGGCTTTGCCCTGACACTTAGACTAATTATCAACCAATTATCCATAGTTTGTTTATATGCAAATTAATTGAAAAGGTTGTACTTTGTGGCCTCAGTGATAATTTCAAGTATAATAACTTGCATTTCTTGAAAGAGGTATGGAAGTGCCACTGTGAAAGATTGCTAAATGTGGAGTATGAATGGAAAAAGGAGAGCCTTCCTAATATGGATCCAACTGGGAGACCAGCCACCACAGTTGACAGTTGTATGATAGATAAAGCAATTAAGAATCTGAAGACAAGGAAAGTTCCTGGATCATCAGGAATTACTGCTGAATCAGTTAAGATATTTAGTGGAGTAGGATACAGTTTAGTCACTAGTATAGCTAACCAGGTTATCCATAATGATTGGTATAATAGTTGCTACAAGGGTAAAGGTGATGCCTTAGATAGAAACAGTTATCATCATCATCATCATCATCGTTTAACGTCCACTTTCCATGCTAGCATGGGTTGGATGATTTGACTGAGGACTGGTGAACCAGATGGCTACACCAGGCCCCAATCTGATCTAGCAGAGTTTCTACAGCTGGATGCCCTTCCTAACGCCAACCACTCTGAGAGTGTAGTGGGTGCTTTTACATGCCAATGGCACGAAGGCCAGTCAGGCGGTACTGGCAACGGCCCCGCTCAAAATGGTGTAATTTACGTGCCACCTGCACAGGAGCCAGTCCAGCGGCACTGGCAACGATCTTGCTTGCATGTCTTTACATGTGCCGCCGGCACAAGTGCCAGAAAAGCGACGTTGGGCACAGGTGCCATCACGATTTTGCTTTCGCTTGCCCCAACAGGTCTTCGCAAGCCAAGTTTTGTGTCCAATGAAGGAGATGACGTTGGTATGGGTGTCAGTCGTTGAATTTAGTTCGATTTCGATTTCCTCAAGTTTCACTATTTTCATGGGCTATCATTTGGGTGTTTGAGAATCACTAGATTAAGAACCCCTTGAAACTAATCTAATTCGAAGTGGTATCTGATCAAAAAAGAACATTTGATCAAAATCATCCCAACCATAGCCATCTTACTGTTTTAAGGGCATTTATGATTATGTAATCCAATGAATTCGTCATTAGCTAAGACTACCCAACTAATTGGTACCCCTACTTCTGTCTCACAGATGTGTTGTTTCCTCTTCAGTCTTCTACCATTCCAACAATGTTCTTTTTTCTTCAATGCTGGTCGGTTTCATGCCCAATCCTTTCTTCTAAGAACATTTTGTCCATTTCCCTGGCATTCCCTCTTGCCATGTTCCTGCAGCCAGCAACTCATATCAGTTCAATTAACTGCAACATTCTCATTAGGCTTGAGTCCAGTCAAAGCCACAGGCACAGCTATTTTCTCCAGTGTCAAACTAATAAAAAATAAAGATGGAAGCATTTGATTTTTAAGGTGATTTAGCTGTTATTTCTAACAAATTGAATGACAGTGTAAAGGCTCCTCCTCCTCATGTTGTTGCTGTTGTTTTGATGGTGTTGCTAGTAGTATTGGTAGTACTGTGCATGATTGGAATCAGGTTGTTTCAATACCTGAGACACTGACTTAACTGTGACTTTACGTTTCCCTCTTGTCTAGGTGGATATGACTGCCACCACTACTACCACCACCACCACCATCACCACTCTCCCATCACCACCATCTTTGCTAATGGTTCCCATCTTCTTGGTACTCTCAAGCACACTTGACCAAATCTAGACTGTTGAAGAAGAGTCAATGTATTCTAACATCCAGTGATTGTTGTATTCACCTCAAAGAATACAACTAGTTACCTTTGTCATCTGAGGTTGTTAGCTTTATGTAAGGATTATTGATTGGCTCTTGTGACTAGATGATGGGACATTTTCATCATGAAAAGCTTTTTGTTGACCAATAACTATTGATTAGTCTGTATACCTCCTGTGCTTTTATTCCCTGCCCATACCCCTTGCCCTGTTCTACCACTCTTCACTCATTCCTCCAACTGCTAACTTTCTATTTTATTTATTTATCTGTGTAATATCTGATTGTGTTTTAAAAAGGTTCCTATCACTTGTATTGATTCCACTTCACTTTGCTGTATATATGCTTTCTTTCATTAATAAATGTATTATTATATCAGAAAGGGTGTTCTGATTTCAGTGAGAGTGGTGGTTGCAGGATTTAAGAGAGAAAGATTGGGAGAGGGGTTCTGAGAATGTGTCTATATGTGTGTGCACTTGTGTAAGACAGAGAAAAAAGGCATTGAGGACAAAAGATAGGTAGTAAATAAAAGGAAAAGACAGTGTGATGTATGATCACACACACACACACACACACACACACACACACACGTTTGTGTGAATATGTGTATATATATATATGTGTGTGTGTGTGTGTGTGTGTGTGTATGAGAGAGAGGTGAGAAGACTAAATAAATTGCCAAATAGTCCCAAAAAAGGAGAATAAACATAAATGAGGCTATCAATTAACAAATTACACACGTAAATATACAAACACCCTTATATTTCTCTATCTATCTATCTATCTATCTTTTCTATGTGTGTGTGTTTATTCTTTTATTCTAGTCATTTAACTGCGGCCATACTAGAGCACTGCCTTTAATCGAGCAAAATGGACCCCTAATTGGCACTTGTGCCAGTGGAACGTTAAAAGCACCACCAGAGTATGATCGTTGCCAGCGTCACCTTACTAGCACATGTGCCAGTGGCATGTAAAACAGAACTTCTGAGCGTGGTCGTTGCCAGTGCCGCCGGACTGGCTACCATGCAGGTGGCACGTAAAAAACACCTTTTGAGCATGGTTGTTGCCAGTACTGCCTGACTGGCCCTCATGCAGGTGGCACATAAAAGCACCCACTACACTCTCGGAGTGGTTGGCGTTAGGAAGGGCATCTAGCTGTAGAAACTTTGCCAGATCAGATTGGAGCCTGGTGCAGCCTTCTGTAAAGCCGTCCAACCCATGCCAGCATGGAAAGTGGACGTTAAATGACGATGATGATGATGTATTTGTGTATATATATATATATATATATATATATATATATATGTGTGTGTGTGTGTGTGTTTATATATACACACACACATATATATATATATATATATATATATATATATATATACAAATACATCATAGTTGTCGTTTAATGTCTTCCCTTCTTTGGACTTTTTCTATATTTCTGATGAAGAGCCCCACTCGCTCGAAACATGGAATCCTCTTTCTTTTCTTTCCTTTCCTGAGCGTCCAATAACACTGTACTTATTCCATGTCCTCTTGTTTTTTCTTGCTTGTTCATGTTTGGATTGTATATATATAGGTATATATATCTAGGTATATATGTTTTATTAAAAGTAGTAGTGTTGATGGTGACAGTGGGAGTAATAATGAGAGAGAAAGAGGGAGATGATGTATAACTTTGTTTAATCATGTCTGACAAATTCCTGTGGCTAATATACTGAACACTGAATGAACATACTGAATACTATCATTTTTGTTTTATTTTTTGCTTTCTTTAATACATACACACAAACACACACACACACATATAAAATACACTTTAAATGAAATAATGTTTCTCCAAAATTAAACATATCTAATATAATAAATTGAATGTCAGTGTGTCACACTTTTTTAAACTTTAATAAATCCTTTCTACTGGAAGCACAAAGCCTCAAAGTTTGGAGGAAGGGACTAAGTCGATTACATTGACCCTAGTACATAAAAGGTACTAATTTTATCGATCCCGAAAGGATGAAAGTCGACCTCGGTGGAATTCGAACCCCAAACCTAATGGCAGATGAAATACCGCTAAGTATTTTGCTCAGCTCGTCACCATAAAATAATATAATATCAATAATATTAATATGTCAACTTTTTGTTTTTGTACTTACCTGTTGTGTGTGTCACACTTACTTCAAAGAAATGGTAAAGCAAGAGAGACGAGGACAGAGAAAGTAAGAGAGAACGTGAGTGAGAGAGAAAGAGAGAATGAAAGAGACAGTGAGTTGTGACTGCGTTCGTTTTGTGTTTTTTAATGTTTATCACATCGCAAGAGAAGTTGATACATATACACATTGTTAAATCATATGTGGGAGAGAAGAGGGACACAAAGAAAGTGAAAGAGAAAGTGAGAGAGACAGCAGATACACAAATTCAAAGAGAAGTTCATCATAGATACATACACACAGCAAATATTGGATGTCAGTTTCACTTTTCATTACTACACAAGGATAAAATTAACTCACAAAATGGCTGAGTACTCCACGGACATGCATAACATTAACGTAGTTCTCAGGGAGATTCAGCCCCACACAATATGACAAGGCTTGCCTCTTTGAATTACAGATACAACTCGAGACATATATATATGAATGTATTTGTGTGTGTGTGTATAGTTTAGGTTAGTTAAAACTTTCATTCATAAATCCATTTATTATTTTGTTCTTTTACATTTCAATTTGTACATTAAGGTTCTTTAAATATGTATGGTGCATTTTAAGGTTAAATAGTAATTCTGTTTACATTTGTGTAACTGTGATATTTTGGTTGGATTATATAAACACTGGTGTTACATTACTTTCTGTATTCTCTAACTGTCACAATTTACTTTTCTAGGCCTGAATTTTTTGAGGGGAGGGGGCTAGTTGATTAGATCGACCCCAGTACACAACTGATAATTAATTTATTGACCCTGAAAGGACGAAAGGCAAAGTTGATCTCAGCAGAATTTGAACTCAGAACGTAAAGACAGACAGTCATAATATACAAACATTTCTCATGGCACCAGTACACTGTTTACAGATGCTTGCATTTTTTGTTTTCCATGAATTTTTCACAGGTCCATCTAGTATAATATAATAAATGTGAATGTCAGTGTGTCATGCTTTTTCAACTTTACTCCTAGAGGCCATAGCCTAACATATCATACTACTTTGGAATCAGGCTGACTTTGTGAGTAAATTAAAAACATTCTGGGCTGAATCTGGACCTGCAACCTGAAATTTTGGATTCCTATGTTTTCATTATTGCAATTGTTTTTGGTGTCTTTTTTTTATTTTTACATGATTTGTTGCCATGAATATGATCATCATTGGAATATGACTCTGGAAGAAGCAATGCAACAAATTCTGCATAACAAGTCAGAGATCTGTTTGCGGATCTTCCCATTTGGAGTCAGTTGCTTAAAAGCTGCTCGATAGGGTGGCTTTTAAACTAGTATGTATATATACATATATATATATATATATATATATATATATATATATATATATATATATGTATATTTATAATAGGAGTCGCTGTGTGATAAGTAGCTAGCTTACCAACCACATGGTTCCGGGTTCAGTTCCACTGCATGGCACCTTGGGGAAGTGTCTTCTACTATAAACTCGAGCCAACCAAAGCTTGTGAGTGGATTTGATAGACGGAAACTGAAAGAAGCCCATCACATATATATATATATATATATATATATATATATATATATAAATTATTACAAATTAAAAGGGTAAAGGTTTATTAATAAATCAACAATTAATAATTTTTACCAAGCCCTTCGGTATGCTAGCATGGTCGAATTTACTACTGGAATATCGTATTGATGAAGGAAATTGAGTATTTATCACTCAGAATCCAGAAACGTGTCTACGATTAACTTCGTAATGGTTAGTTTCATTGTTTTTTTCTTCTTGTTTTTGCCTTTGTGAGTTACAAGTAATGCTATCTGTTGGAGTCTCAGCTTTTTTAGCTGCTATTTCTGAACTTCGGTATATGGTGAAGCAAATATTTGCTGATCCCTTAATTATGTTTATAAATGTATATGAACTTTTATATATAAATATATATATATATATATATATATATATATACACACACACATATGTGCGTGTGTATGTTTGTGTGTCTGTGCTTGTCCCCCTAACATCACTTGACAACCGATGCTGGTGTGTTTACATCCCTGTAACTTAGCAGATTGGTAAAAGAGACTGATAGAATAAGTACTACGCTTACAAAAGAGAAGTCCTGGGGTTGATTTGCTTGGCTAAAGGTGGTGCTCCAGCAGGACCGCAGTCAAATGACTGAAACAAGTAAAAGAATGTTTATATACCAAAATTTTATAACATTTTTCTGACAAAATTTAAATATATACTTTAACCATATAACACAAGTCTTCTGTAGTTTTTTCACTCTTATTATCTGTTATACATCCAGCCACGTGCTTTCACATACCAACTTTCTCACCTATATATATATATATATATATATATATATATATATATATATATAGCAATGTTAATTCTCTAAATGAAGTATTAACAGTAACTGCACGATAAAGTGAAGTGTATTGCCACTTAAGTGTGGCTGACCCCTAGGGGTGGATGTTACTGTTGCTTTAGCCCCAGGAGGACATCTCCTCCAGCTGGCTTATCGACACACTACTGTGTCCTGTTTGTCTTGCCAAGGGAAGTTATCCCTCTCATCGTGATCGTAGCACGAACGGACACACATATATATATATATATATATATATATATATATGTGTGTGTGTGTGTGTATATCATCATCATCATCATATATATATATATATATATATTGGTCTATATATGTGTGTATGTATATGTGCGTGTGTGTATATATATATATATATATATATATATATATATATATGTATATGTATATATATATGTATATATATATGTATATGTATATATATATATGTATATGTATATATATATGTATATGTATATATATATATCACGACACTGCTTCTCCCTTTCCCAGGCTACAGGCCCACAACCCCAACACCCATACTGTTAGGATTGGCACTCTCAACGTCGGCACGCTGAAAGGTAGATCTGGTGAAATTGTTGAGATGCTTGAACGGAGACACGTAGATATGTGCTGCATCCAGGAAGTAAGATGGAGAGGAGGTTCTGCGAGGTTCCTCACAGGCAAAGAACACAGGTACAAGATTTTCTGGGCAGGGAACACTGACGGGGTCGGGGGCGTAGGAATACTTCTAGCGGAGAAATGGGTGGATAAGGTAATCGAGGTCGTTAGAGTAAGTGACAGAGTACTTAAGATTAGACTAGTGCTTCATCATAGATTAGCTACTGTCATCTCAGCCTATGCACCTCAACCGGGGCTACCAGATGGTCTGAAAGACCAATTCTATGACACCCTCTTGCAAACTACCTCGTCGACGAGTGACAGGGACCTTCTCTTTGTGGCTGGAGACTTCAATGGTCATGTCGGACGTCGTGCTGGAGGCTTCCATGGCATACATGGAGGCTATGGCTTCGGTTCCCGCAACGAGGAGGGAACCAGACTGCTGGAGTTCTGTGATGCAACCGATCTTATGGTCTGCAATACCAACTTCAGGAAACCTGCCAGTCACCTAGTCACCTACCGCTCCGGCAGACACTCTAGCCAAATCGACTACATCCTCGCCAGAAATAGGGAAAGAGGGCGGCTTATAAATGCCAAAACCTACCCTGGCGAAGAATGTACCCCACAACATAGGTTAGTAGTTAGCGACTTTGGGATCAAGGCAAAATGGGTGCCCAGAATTAGACCGGCTTGGAGGAGAAGGGTGTGGAAGCTTAAAGACCCTGGAAATGGACAGAGACTTAGAGACAAGTTACTTGAAGCATTTAACGAAATAGAAGGGGATATAGCATTATACAACATGGAAGACAATTGGAGATTTCTGCGGGACAACCTGTTGAAAGCCACCGACCAGATTTGTGGGTGGTGTAAGGTCCCCTCCCGACCCAGAGTAACGTAGTGGTGGAACGAGGTAGACAGGGCTATTAGACAAAAGAAACAGGCTTGGAAGGACTGGAAGAACGGTGGTAGCAGGGAATTGTACCAATGTGCCAGAAGGGAGGCTAGGCGACAGGTTTATTTAGCCAGAGGGGAAGCAGATAAGAAAAGATTTGCCAATGTTCTGCGCTGTGAGGACCAAAGACTAGAGGTATTTCGTGTTGCAAGACAGTGTAGGACAGAGAATAGTGATGTTGTAGGAGAGAAATGTGTTCGCATGGATGATGGTACGCTTGCACTAAATGAGGATGCAAAGAAAGAGGTCTGGAGATGCCACTACGATAGATTGCTTAATAAAGAGAATGAATGGGAGAAAGAGAGCCTACCGTATGTCGACCCAATAGAGGGACCAGCTATCCGAGTTGATAGTACCAGGGTAGATAAAGCAATTAAGAGTATGAAGACCGGGAAAGCCCCCGGCCCATCAGGAATCACTGCAGAGATGCTCAAAATATCTGGCAGTGTTGGCTATAGCCTAGTCACCTGTATTACGAACCAGGTGATACACGAAGGAGTCATACCAAATGACTGGTGTAGCAGCATCATAGTCAACTGCTACAAAGATAAAGGTGATGCTTTAGATACAAATAATTACAGAGGCATCAAGCTGTTAGATCAGGTTATGAAAGTTACAGAGAGGGTCATAGCCCAACTAATTAGGGAGCGAATCAATTTAGATGAGATGCAGTTTGGGTTTGTGCCAGGTAAAAGCACTACTGATGCCTTATTTCTAGTGAGACAGCTGCAGGAGAAATACCTAGCTAAGGATAAACCTCTGTACCTGGCTTTCGTTGACATGGAGAAAGCCTTTGACAGGGTCCCCCGATCCCTTATCTGGTGGTCAATGAGGAAACTTGGGATAGAAGAATGGTTAGTGAGAGCTGTGCGAGCCATGTACAGAGATGCTGCCAGTAAGGTGAGGGTTGGAAATGAGTACAGCAATGAATTCCGGGTAGAGGTAGGGGTCCACCAAGGTTCCGTCCTCAGCCCGCTCTTATTTATCATAGTCCTCCAGGCAATCACAGAGGAGTTCAAGACAGGTTGCCCCTGGGAGCTCCTCTATGCTGATGACCTTGCCCTAATTGCGGAGTCACTATCAGAACTAGAGAAGTTTCAGGTGTGGAAGCAAGGTCTAGAATTGAAGGGCCTTAGAGTCAACCTAGCTAAAACCAAAATCCTAATAAGTAGGAAGGTAGATAAAACACAAACCCCTTCAGGTAGATGGCCCTGCTCAGTATGTAGAAAAAGAGTAGGTAGTAACTCTATAAGATGTACCCGGTGCAAGCTATGGACACATAAGAGGTGCAGCAACATCAAAGGCAGGTTAACTAGCAAGTTAGTTTTTGTTTGTGGCAGATGTTCAGGTGCAATAAAGACTGTAAACAAACAGGAAACAACTTCTATCTCATTCCAGGGTGAAAAACTAGAGGTAGTCGATAGCTTCCGCTATCTGGGCGACCAAGTTAGTAGTGGGGGTGGGTGCGCTGAAAGTGTAGCTGCTAGAATAAGAATAGCCTGGGCAAAGTTTAGAGAGCTCTTACCCCTGCTGGCGACAAAGGGACTCTCACTCAGAGTAAAAGGCAGACTATATGACGCATGCGTACGAACAGCCATGCTATATGGCAGTGAAACATGGGCTGTAACTGCTGAGGACATACGTAAGCTTGCAAGGAATGAAGCCAGTATGCTCCGTTGGATGTGTAATGTCAATGTGAATACCCGTCAGAGTGTAAGTATCTTGAGAGAAAAGCTGAACATTAGAAGCATCAGTTGTGGTGTGCAAGAGAGACGATTGCGCTGGTATGGACATGTGAGAATGGATGAGGATAGCTGCGTGAAAAAGTGCCACACCCTAACAGTTGAGGGAACCCGTGGAAGAGGTAGGCCCAGGAAGACCTGGGCTGAGGTGGTGAGGCAAGACCTTCGTACATTGGGCCTCACCGAGACCTTTGGAAATGTGCTGTGCGTGAGAAGACCCGGCAAGCCAAGTAAGATCGTTGCCAGTGCCCCTGGACTGGCTCTTGTGCCGGTGGCACATGAGATGCACCATTTTGAGCGTGGCCGTTGCCAGTACCGCCTGACTGGCTCCCGTAGGATTTTCGAGTGAGATCGTTGCCAGTGCCCCTGGACTAGCTTGTGCGGGTGGCACATAAAAGACACCATTTTGAGCGTGGCCGTTTTCGTATGGGTGACACGTAAAAGCACCCACTACACTCTCCGAGTGGTTGGCGTTAGGAAGGGCATCCAGCTGTAGAAACTCTGCCAAATTAGATTGGAGCCTGGTGTTGCCATCCGGTTTCACCAGTCCTCAGTCAAATTGTCCAACCCATGCTAGCATGGAAAGCGGACGTTAAACGATGTTGATGATGATGATGATGATATATATAACTATATGTGTGTATATTATATATGTTTGTATATATATATATATATATATATATATATATATAACTATATGTGTGTATATTATATATGTTTGTATATATATATATATATACATATATATATATATGCATGACTGAGTTGTTAAAATCACTTTGTAGCTACATGCTTTTGGGTTCAATCCTGCTGAATAGTACCTCGTGCAAGTGTCTTCTGTTGTAACCCCCACACAGGGTGTATTTTGGTTGATAAAAACTATAATCCTGTTGTTTGTATTGTGTCTCTCCCTTTCGACAATCAGTATTGGTTTGTTAACATTTCCATAACTTAGTAGTTCAGCGAAAATAATCACTAGATTAAACACCAAGCTTAAGAATAAGTGGTGGGGTTAGTTTGTTTAACAAACCCTTTAAGGCGATGCTCCAGCCTAGCCACTGCCTAATAAATGAAACCAGTAAAAGATAAAAGTCTGAACGATATATACATATATATATATATATCATCATCATCATCATCATCGTTTAACGTCCGCTTTCCATGCTAGCATGGGTTGGACGATTTGACTGAGGACTGGTGAAACCGGATGGCAACACCAGGCTCCAGTCTGATTTGGCAGAGTTTCTACAGCTGGATGCCCTTCCTAACGCCAACCACTCAGAGAGTGTAGTGGGTGCTTTTACGTGTCACCCGCACGAAAACGGCCACGCTCGAAATGGTGTCTTTTATGTGCCACCCGCACAAGCCAGTCCACGGGCACTGGCAACGATCTCGCTCGAAAATCCTACAGGAGCCAGTCAGGCGGTACTGGCAACGGCCACGCTCAAAATGGTGCATCTCATGTGCCACCCGCACAAGAACCAGTCCAGGGGCACTGGCAACGATCTTACTTGGCTTGCCGGGTCTTCTCACGCACAGCCCATTTCCAAAGGTCTCGGTCCGTAGTCATCGCCTCGGTGAGGCCCAATGTACGAAGGTCTTGCCTCACCACCTCAGCCCAGGTCTTCCTGGGCCTACCTCTTCCACGGGTTCCCTCAACTGTTAGGGTGTGGCACTTTTTCACGCAGCTATCCTCCTCCATGAAAAATATAAATATAAGATAACAGTTTATTGGAGTTCAGTGTTTGTTCATATCAAAACTACTGATCACCATTATTAGGAAATTGATTCTGTTGTAAACATTTGGTAAAAGCAAACTTTATAAAAATGTTATGTTCTAATATCTAATAATTAAATAAGCAGATAAAAGTGTGCAATGGTTGACATCTACCAGTCTGTCCATCTGTCTTTTTTATTTATAAATTAATAAAAATATGACAATATTTCGCTTATTTTATAAACATTGTTTTCATCAAATGTTTACAACAGTATCAACTTCAAATTAATGATCATTTGTTTTGATAAGAGCAATGCGAAAGGCAGAGTAAACAGCTGTGAAATCTCCAATTATCCCCCTATATCATCCTCATCATCATCATCATCGTGATCCAGATGGCTGCACCAGGCTCTAATCTGATTTGGGAGAGTTTCTACAGCTGGATGCCCTTCCTAATGTCAACCACTCCATGAGTGTAGTGGGTGCTTTTACGTGCCACTGGCATGAAAGCCAGTCAGGCGGTACTGGCAATGGCCACACTCGAAATGGTGTATTTTACGTGCCACCTGCACAGGAGCCAGTCCAGTGGCACTGGCAACGATCCGGCACTGGCAACATATAAAATTAACTATATTTTAAGTATTGATACACAGTAACATTGTCTTGGTTCAGTTTCACTAAGTAGCATTTTGGGCAGGTGTCTTTTATTATAGCCTAGAGCCAGCCAAAGCATTGTGAGTGGATATAGTAATGACACAGTTGTGTTTGTTGTTGTCATTGCTCCTGTCATTGAGCTTCTGCTGGCTTTGCAGCCTTGAAGACATGTGAAATAAAAGAAAAGTCCCTTATTTGAAAAGGAAAAAAAAAAAAGAACGAGTAAGGGTTAGTGACAGCAAGAGCATCTGGCTAAATTACTACCTCAGTCATACTTTCATCTAACCCATGCTAGCATGGAAAAATGGATGTAAAAATAAATGTGTGTTTGTTATTTTCACAGGGGTGGGTGTGAAAGTTATGATGAAGGTTAAAAAGCTAAAACTTCAAAGACGCTGCCAACATTTTCCTTGTAAAATAAAACATGTTACTCTACTGAATGGTATTCAGTTTAATGTTTGTTTTTAATACAGCATAAAAACAAATATATATATATGTGTGTGTGTGTGTGTGTGTGTATGTATATATATATATATATATATATATATATATACATATGTGTGTATATACGTGTGTGTATATATATATATATATATATATACACACATATTTATGCATGTAGGTTTGTGTTTATAGATGTTTATGCGTATGTATGTGTGTATCATCATCATCATTTTATATATATATATATATATATATATATATATATATATATATAATATATATATATATATATATATATATATATATATATATATATATATATATATGTTAGTGTGTGTGTATATATACATATTATTATCATCATCATTTAACGTTTGTTTTCTATGCTGGCATGGGGGTTGGACTACATCATATTGCAGGCTTCTACACAGTTTAATTTTGCATCAATCAGATTTTTACCTTCAAAATATTGGCCAACTTGGAGTTACAGTAGAAGACACTTTTTCAAATCTGGCTTTTAGTGAAATGAAACCCAGAACCACATGGCCATGCAGTGTGAAGTAAAGCAAATTTCTTGATATCATCATCCTCATCACCCTCATAATTTTATAATGGCTACTTTCCATGCTGGAATATATTGAACTGGGATCATCCCCGACCAAATCAGTTCTATTTGAAGGTATTGCCTTCTTAGATAGATTGGAAGACTGTTTCACTCAAACATTACTTTTAGTACCCCATTGTTTTAATGTGCAATATAATTGAATAATTCTTTGTTGAAGGATATCTTATACATTCTTCTGTTAATACTACAGATAATGTGAGCTGGCAGAATTGTCAGTACACTGTACAAAAATGCTTTGCAACATTTCTATCTGTCTTTACGTTCTAAATTCAAATTCCGCTGAAGTTGATTTTGCTTTTCATTTTTTGGGGGGTTTTATGAAATAAGTAACAGTCAAATACTGGGGTCAGTGAAATTGACAAGCTCCTTTCCCCAAAAATTTTAGACTTTGTGCCTATTGTAGAAAGGATTATTATCATCATCATCATCATCATCATTATTATTATTATTTAAGGTGGCAAGCTGGCAGAATCATTAGCATGCCAGGCAAAATACTTAGTGGTATTTTGTCTGTCTTCGTGCTCTGAGTTCAAATTCCACCGAAGTTGACTTTACCTTTCATCCTTCTGGGGTTGATAAAATAAATACCTGTTAGGCACTGGAATCAATAAAATCAACTAGCTCCACCCCTAAAATTTCAGGCCTTGTGCCTTCAGTAGAAAGGATTATTTTTATTATTACTATTATTATTATTATTATTATTATTATTATTATTATTATTATTATTATTTGTGGAATTTCTATTAGTGTAAACGTACTCTTTCATTGAATTTTCTGCTTGAGTGAGATTTACCACTATTTAGATTCAACTATAAAAGTTTGGGAGTTTCCAAAGTTTATGATAGATTGTATGATGCTTTTTAATTTACATTCTTTGAAGATTTTTCCTAAATTTGCCCTGATATTTCAAGAGATTATCAACCAAATATGGTGATAGGTGGAGTTATGCATGAAAAAAAGATGCAGATGATGATGATGAGGTATCAGAGTTTACCTTCAAGGTAAGATGTCCAAGAAGATGTATAGAAGAGAGTTGTGGCAGAAGGCTTGGGAAGAATAGATAAAGGTTGCAGGGTGGTGCAGGAGAGTAAGTGAGGAATAGGAAATGGGTGGTGGCAGTTAAAGGTAAATAGTGGATGAAGGTAGTCAGTGGTAAATAATAGGGTCTGATGGGAGCAGGGTTTGATAGTAAGAATGAAAGAAGGATGTCAGCAGGAAATATGTTTTATATATATATATATATATATATATATATATATATATATATCAGATTTTTTTATATGCTAGACCACTGGTTTTAAATTGAAATTAATATTCAATTTATCACCCTCAGTATATATATATATATATATATATATATATATATATATATATATAAATGTATGTATATATATATACACACAGGCGAGGGGTGTTGAAAAGTTCCTGGCTTTAAGAGGATATCATGAAAGGCCTGGTTGGAAGTCCAACCTTCCAAGTCCTTTTACAGGACTTAGAAAAACTGAAGGACTGCTGCAATATGTATGTGAATCTGAGAGGGGAGTATGTTGAAAAATATAATTAACTGATCTGCCTGTATTTTCTTTTACCCAAAAGCCAGGAACTTTCCAGCACCCTCTTATGTATATATAGATGTATGTGATCCAGGGTGTTCAAGAACATGGTTCAACACTTTTATTTAATTTATTTATTTTTTTTCTAACATAGAAGGAATCTCAGTATTTTAAGACTTCCTAATATAGATTATAAGATTGATATCAGTCATGCTAATGTGGCAGATTATTTGCTAAACTCTATATCAAATATGTATATATATGTATGCTTATTTTAGTGTGCGTATATATATGTTTATTTAGGTAGTTTTTTTTCGATATGCTGATATGATGAGGCAAACCTGAGAATATCTTAAGTTGGAAATATTAAGGAATGTAGCAAAAATCCTCTTAAATAAATACAAATTCTCAGCTCTTTAACACTTTGAATCCTTTGTTTTAATAGTGGGTAACTAGTTCAGGAAATACAACTTTAAAATACAGATATGTGTGTGTGTGTGTGTGTGTGTGTGTGTGTGAGTGATGTATTCCTTTCCTTGGTGAGGAGTTAACTTGCCTGATACGTTCTGTGTTTTTGTCACAGAATTACTTGTCTTACTTTGGGAATTTTATACATCTTTTCTTCTCTCTCTCTTTTTCCATACACATAATATATATAATTATTGTTATTATTTATTATTATCATTGTTCAGTAGTTTTATTTTTATAACGTGCTTTCACTTCACTACCAAGCGCAGCTCTGTGTGCCTTGGGTATGTGCTGTGGTTTGCTGTGATGCTCTTATGCTTACTGTATTGAAAGTGTTTTGCGTAGGATGTGTGCAGTGCCCAGTAGTGCAATTTTCTGTATGTTATATATATTTGTAAGTCCTGGTGTTTTTGTTATGTATTTGTCTGAATATTTTTTTATTATACCTAAGGCACCTACTATGATAGGAATTGCTTCTGTTTTTAGATTCCACATTCGAGTTACCTCTATTTCCAGGTCTTTGTATTTTGAAAGTTTTTCCATTTCTTTTAGGGAAACGTTGTCATCTGCTGGTATTGATACATCAATTAGAAAGCATTTTTTTTCTTCATGATCTTTGACAACTATATCTGGTCTATTTGCCTTAATTTCTCTATCTGTGTGTATTGGCATATCCCAGAGTATGGTTGCTTTCTCGTTTTCTGTGACCTTTTCTAGTGTGTGTTTATACCATCTTTTTTCTGTTGTTATTCCATAGTGTTGGCATAGCTTCCAGTGTATATAGGTCCCAGCTCTGTCGTGTCTGTGAATATATTCCTTCTTAGCCAGTATTATTATTGTTATTATTATTATGTAAAAATAGTTTGATTTGGGCTCCATGTAACTTAAAGTTTTGTAGGCTTATTACAGGAACCTAACCCATATGGATATATATATATATATATATATATATATATATATATACTAAGACGAATGGTTTACACCTGGAAGCTTACTGGTAAAGCACAGTCACTTTCAGAGAGATCGTTAGGTATATAACAAATGAAAGACAGAAGAGAGAATATACGAGAATTTATTATTTATCACGATAATTGTTTCAAAACATCTAGGATCAATTCATCTTGGGTGAGACACTCAACAACTGGTTCAAGAGCATCCAATGGTGCAAATGTATCTTGTCGGGTGATAAATAATTACAACTCATTAAAATGACTCTTCTACAATGTAACTTTCTGTTTTGTAGAGAGAAAAGCAGCCAAACGGAGGAAATATTTTCATTTATATAGAAGATCAAAAATAAAATCACAGATGACAAAAAGAGAAACGAACACGCAATCCAGCGAGAAAAGTATTAAAAATCCAGGTATGGATGTATAAATGCCCTTGGACAAGCTGCATGGCATGAGTATACTCGCTCATAGAAGCATCTGCAAAAATGTGAGGATACGCACACGTGAGGTTTGGTGCACTCATAATCACAAAGCGAGTTATTTACTTGGTATTTATTAGAATGGGGAAGTTAAAAGTAAACTTAACCCTTTACCTACCAGTGATTTCATATGAGATCACTTAAAAATTACAAATTTCGTAATTATCTGTCAATATTTACACATATCTAACCTTTTTGCTATATCTACTAGGTATATTTCTCTGATATTCAAATGAGGTTTGCTAATTTTTCACCCAATATCTTGCTTATTTCTATTTAAAATGTTATTTTAATCATTCCAGCGTGTTTCTAAGGCTGTTTTATGCTAGAAATCAAAGTTGCATAAAAAAATTCCAGTTAATAGAATTATGGGAGGTAATGGGTTAAGTCAGCCATACCTAAGAGTACATTAAATTAAGTTAACGGTTACTCAAAATTCATTCTCACTGCATTGTACGAAAGTACATTTATATGCATGTAGGCATCTTGAGAGTTCTTCAGAAATTCTATTAATGATCTTCTCATTAGTCCACAGAATAGACAGGGATTCTTCAGAGTAGAGATGGCATCTCCTGGAAATTATATTGTATGGTTTAGCATACCTTAGTATAGACCAGCTAATGGTGTACTTCATTTTATCCTCCTTCAGTTGCTATACAAAATCTGCCAAAGCCGTTGAATTTCTCTTATTGACTGTCTTAAAGCTGGCAGCATAGTTACGATAACAATTCTTAAATGAATCAGCTGTCTGCCCAATGTAAGGTATGAAAA
Source organism: Octopus bimaculoides (assembly GCF_046866305.1). Taxonomy (NCBI): domain Eukaryota; kingdom Metazoa; phylum Mollusca; class Cephalopoda; order Octopoda; family Octopodidae; genus Octopus; species Octopus bimaculoides. The sequence goes on along the minus strand of NC_142944.1, from coordinate 31,908,415 downwards.
ACCATACAATATAATTTCCAGGAGACGCCATCTCTGCTCTGAGGAATCCTTGTCTATTCTGTGGACTAACGAGAAGATAATTAATAGAATTTCTGAACGACTCTCAAGATGCCTACATGCATATAAATGTACTTTTGCACAATGCATTGGGAATGAATTTTGAGTAACCGTTAACTTAATTTAATTTACTTTAAGGTATGGCTAACTTAAGTTTACTTTTAACCTCCCCATTCTTATAAACACCAAGTAAATAACTAACTTTGTGATCATGAGTGCACCAAACCTCACATGTGCGTATGCTCACATTTTTGCAGATGCTTGTATAAGCAAGTGTACTTGTGCCATACAGCTTGCCCAAGGGCATTTATACATCCATATGTGTTAACAGTTATTTTTGATACTTTTATTGATGGATTGAGTGTTTGTTTCTCTTTTTGTCATCTGCGATTTTACTTTTGATCATCTATATAAACGAAGATATTTCCTCCATTTGGCTGCTTTTCTCTCCATAAAACGGAAAGTTACATTGCAGAACAGTCATTTTAACGAGTTGTATTCATTTATTTATCACCCTACGAGACATATCTGCACCCAAAGGGAATTGATGCTAGATGTGTCGAAACAATTGTCGTGATTAATAATAAATTCCTGTATATTCCACCTTCTGTCTTTCATTTATATATACGAAACGTCTAGATAGAATAGAGACAGCTGATGAAGGGATATTCCAAGTGGCTTTCCGTTTTCCTATGTGTTCGTTCCGTTGTCTGTAGTTTATTGTTCTAACGTCCTGTACCCTGATATGCATATATATACACATGTAGATGTAAGTATGTACATATATGTGTGTATACATGTATATCTATTCTTTGTATTATATATATATATATATATATATATATATATAGATATATATATAAAATATACAAGAATAAGGGCAGGGAATCATCAATTAATAATAGAATTAATAATTAACAATTTTGCCAAGTAGTTCAGTATGAAAAAACCTTTATCGGTAAAACCATTTATCATCATAAATATACAGGGATTAGCATTGAGTTGCTTCTCCAACATACTGAAAATTTAGAAATAGCAGTCAAAGAACTACTGATTCTAAACTACAAATTTTTCTCTAAACGGATGGCAATATTTATGGCACACATAGAACAAAAAACCGGAGGGAAAAGCGTAAACAAAACAAGTCTTTAGTTAATTGGATACGAATCGTTTCATGGTTAAGCGAATGAAAATTTCACTATTCCAATCTTCAACCCAAATATTTGACTGCTATTTCTAAACTTTCAGTATGTTGGAGAAGCAACTCAATGCTAATCCCTGTTTATTTATGATGATATATATATATATATATATATATATATATATATATATATATATATATATATGTGTGTGTGTGTGTGTGTAAACACATAAAGCGCGATGGGCCATGATCATGACTGTCAGGCACAGGTCGACTGGCCACAATCATGGCCCAGATAGATGCATTTAATTTATGGACAATGTCACTCAAACACGCTGATACCCCCCCCCCCCCCCCCAGAATGGAAAAGGACTAACAGTTCAACTAATGACTTTTCAGATGACGTAAAACTTGCCATTATATACTAAGAAAATATTTAAACTATTTTTTGTTTTTTATGTGTGCATGGTAGTCACATTTTCATAAAATGTGCTCAGCAGTCCATGCGATGTAAGTGCAAATACCAGTGCTTTATGGGTTAAATTTGAGCTACAACTACTAGTTTCAGGCTTTCAAAATACAAAGATCAGACAAACTTGTATAGCATGCTATGTGTTTCCAAGCAATCTTTCAGATTGAAATATACAGCATGGCTGGCCCTAAGGTAAAAAAAAAAAAAAAAACAAGAAAGAATGCTGGTCTTTGAGAAAAAAATGAGAGAAGACAAGAGGAAGATAAAAAGAAAATGTGGAATGAGTAAAAGAAAAATGAAAATTGAGTTGCATTCCTTTGGCCTATTCTAATTAGAATTAAAATAGCTGGTGTAAATCATCTCAATGAGGAGAAGTTCAATGTTTATGAGACTGAATGCTTAATCTAGAGGGTGTGGTGTTTTCCAGTTCAATAAAGAAACTTGTCCAGATGCTTACATTTATTAAAAATCTCAGGTCTAGAATTTAGATCAGTACATTGGTATATGCAAGAGTGATTTAAAAAAAAAATATGTTTACCACCTGCTGAATAAGAAGAAAGCTATAAAGTTAGCTAACCATGTCTAGGTTCTGAAGGCCAGCTACACACTACACACCATTAAGAGGAGCTTTGTGGAACGATCCATACCATAAGTTAACAAATCATAAAGATGCAGGCTTTGTTTAACTGAAAAATCTTGTATTCATTTCAGATCTAAGAACTCTTTTGACCTACTAAATTCTAGATCTGAAACTTTTATTAAATGTAAACATCTGAACAAGTGTCTTTTATTGAAATGGAAAATACCACCCTCTCTGGATTAGACATGCATGTCATAAATTTTACCATCTACTGTCATCCTCATCATCATCTTAATTACCTCCACCAAGGAAGGAAGTTATGTTTTCATCGGCGTTGGTTTGTCTGTCTGTCCGTCTCTGTGCAAAATAACTTAAAAAGTTGTGAATGGTTTTGATGAAACTTGCAGGAAAAGTTGGTAATGACACAAGGAACAGATGATGAAATTTTGGTAGTGATCTGGGAATTTTTATGGATTCTTGAAGGATTTTTCATACTTTATATGAAGTATTGCTATGTTACGTTCTTTGATTATCTCCCTTGAAAACACGTTCATCGTTTCCACATAGCCTATGGTGTTGTTGCTGTTTCCAAAGTTTATTTTTGTTTCTCTATTAGTAATTTTACTCGTGTATCTATCTTAAAATGAGCTGCTTTGGCAGAGGTCTGCGCTCTCTGAGTACTTTTCTAGCTTTCTTTTTCTTTCTTCTCATTCCATTTTTTCTTTTTCTGTCCCAGTGTAAATATTATAGATCAGACATAGTCATTTGGGACAGAATAGAGAAACTATGTAGAGTTGTGAAAATCAGCTGCCCAGTTGATGTTATCATAAAGCTAAAGACCAGTGAAAAAGAAAATACCTATGGTGAACTATTGAGAAATCTACAGTTACTCTACCCTGTTTACAAGTTCAGGTTTAAACCTGTAATTATTGGGGTATTGGGATATGTAACACACTGTCTAAATACCAATCTTGAGAAATTAGACTTCTCAAAACCAGAAAGGAGAAAGCTGAGTTGCAGACTACAGATCCACATCATCACTGGAACTGTAAAAATCTGCAATTCTTTACATAAGTTTATCATTTAAATATACATGCCCAGTCTAAATATGCAACTACATGTATAAGAATACATACATAAAACATACAAGCCCACATATGCACTGACTCCAAATACTGCACATATACACACATCCATGCAAAAATACCCTGTTGATGTTGAAATTCCAATGAAGGAGCCTTGAACCTAGGTCAGAAACTGCTTCTTTCTCTATTGACAAGAAATCTTCAAATAATACTGAATGTCATACATACATTAAGAATATATATAGATAAAAAGAGAGAGAGAGAGGCATACATATATGTATGTGTGTGTGTGTGTGTATATATATATATATGTTTATATACAAGGTGTATGTACACTGCTATATGTATATATAAATATGATATATATACATTAACTTACAAAGTGTACATACACCGCTATATATATACATATATATAAATCAAGAAATTGGAATAAGAACACAACAAACAACAATAAAACATCCGGACAGATTGACGAATGCGTTCTTGTTCCATTTTTTGGATATATATATATAAATAGCAGTGTATGTACACTTTTGCTCACCTTGTATGTATCTAAATTTTGTATGGCTTTTTTACTCTTTTAGTCCCCTTCATACTTCTTTCTTTCCTCTTTTCTTTTTCTTGCACCCCCTCTCTCACATTTCTTGGCCTTCTCTTTCTTTAATTCCTACCTTTCCTCTTCATTTATCTTCCTTCCCTTGTACCTTTCTCTATGCTCCTTTGATTTCCTCTCTCTCTCTCTCTCTCTCTCGTTCTTCCCCTAATCCTTTAATTCTCTGCCCCCTACCTCTCTCTTTTCCTTCCATGTGACTGGTGTTTGGTCAGGCATGATCTTTTCTTCTTGGCTTGACTGCTGGCCACAAAGCATCTCTTATATTTCTGTCTCTTGACTTTTATCTCTGTTTCTGCCCCAAGGCTTTCACTATACATGCTAGCTCAACTTGATTTGTCCTTATTAGTATTTGTAATTGTGTAACGTGTTCTCCGTTTTTTTGTTTTTGTTGTCATACGCATTCACTTGCTCTCTCTCAAAGATTTTAATGCTCTTAGCTTAGATTTTTTGGGGCAGCCAGATTTGAACAGTCTCAAGTGTGACTGCCCAAAACTGCAAGGATAATTTGGGACTTGACTGATAAGAGGAGGATGTGAATGACCTGTCCTTGTTTTTTCCTGTCCATCTTCACATCACCCATCTTTTCGGTTGTTTTATTGTCATATATATACACACACATTTATGTGTGTATGTGTGTGTGTGTGTGTATATATATATATATATATATATATGCTGAAAAGTTAAGTACTTTAAAATAGTCTGACATCATACCACAAATAGTTTATAATCCAATAAAAGGTATCCTTGCAATCAACCAATCAGCATAGAGTTAATGATCAAATATTAATGTAGATATGTACTGTGTGTGTATAAGCTCCTTCTGATAGCCCATGGAAAATAAGGACTTTAGTGAACTGCATATTCAGCATTGCATGCTTTTTAAATTTCATAAGGGTAAAAATGCCACATGTGTAAGAGAAAACATAGGTATTGTATATTCTGATGATGTGAGTGGTCCAAAATGTCAAAGGTGGTTTAACAAATTAAAAGACTGAAATTTCCATCTTTTGGATAAGTATTGATCAGCAAGACCAACTGTTCTCAGTAATGAAGCAGTGAAAACAGCCATTGGAGAGGATCTGCATTAAAGCATTAGGGACTTATCCCATTGGCCTATTAAACTTTGGTCCACTGTACAAGATTAATCTCAAGTAGATTGAGAAATTCTATAGAGAAGGAAAATAGGTACATCATGAACTCTCCTCTGAGAATAATGCAGTGCATTCAACAAGTTACCAATTTCATGCTGATCTGAACTCATTATATGAAATGCAATATTACATTTTCATACCTCCCAATATATATAATTATATAAGCAGGAAACAATCCAAATAGACTTTGTATTCATCAGAAAATAAAATAGACAGATGGTTTATGAATAATAAATCTCTGAAGAATTTCTGACATAGACTAATGGTTAAAGACTTCTGGGTCCATCTATCTATCTGGAGAAGTTGAAAGAGCTAACAACCATATGTAATTTCAGTGAAGTTCTAATTAGCTTATGATAAGAAAACAGGGGGTGGGGAGGATAGAAAATTATAACAGAGGAATGCTGGAAGGTTCTATGGGACAACTTACTGAGAACAATATATCAAATTTGTGACTGTGCAAAGTGGCAAAAAAGAGAGTGATATGAGGGTGGAATAAATTTGTAGATAGAGCCAGAAATAATAAACAAATCTGGAAAGACTGGAAGAAATGAAATAGTAAAGAGAAATAACAAGTAGTAGGAAGAGAAACTAAACATCAGGTGTACTTAGCTAGAGAAGAAGGCAAAAGTAAGAAGCTAGCCATTGTTTGTAATGTAAAAGGAGCAGAAGTATGAGGCATTCTGGACTGTAAGGTAGTGTGTGAGAAAAAAATTGAGACTTCATTTAAGAAAAGTGTTCTTTGAAAGACTGAAAACGAAGAGGAATAGAAATACTTTTATGCCAGTTATTAGATAAGGAGAATATATGGGAGAAAGAGGCAGTGGGGCGATACTCTGTGTAAACCCAACAAAGGGACCAGTCATGCAGTATAGTAGTTTATAATGGGTTCATCATGAGAAATATTTACCTACTCCTTTTCTAGATATTCAGCCTAGACATTTCCAAGATGTCTTCTCTCCTACTTGCTAAATTTATTTAGAAGGCTCTCAATTCTTAGTTTTGTGCCTTTTCCAATTCTACAGATTCAGCTATAAGAACTAGGTTGTCAACATATAAGAATTCCCATGGGCAACTGGTAAAGTCTTCTATTATGGCTTGGAGAATTATAATGAACAGTAGAGGGATGAGGATTGAGCCCAGATGAATCCCTATATGAATGCTAGGTTCATTGCTGAATTCACTGACTTTCACATTGTTGATTGCACCACTATACATAGTTTGTACAGCTCTCACTAACACTTTTGCTCATAGCTTCTGCAGGTGACAGTGTAAGACATTATCAAATCCTTCTCTGGATTTATAAAAATTAATAATATACATATTTGTGTGTGTGTTCTCTCTCTCTCTCTCTCATATATGTATATATATATATATGTATATATATATATATATATGTATGTATGTATGTATATATATATATATATATATATATATATAGAGAGAGAGAGAGAGAGAGAGAGAGAGAGAGAGAGAGAGTATTGTAGTTCGCTTGAAGCATTGTGTATTGTTTGTAAAGGATAAAAAGTTTAGAATGGTACAACAATGCACTATAATACAAAAAATGGACTATATACCTGTTGTAATTTAGTTATCTATAGTCCAATGATATTTTGGAATCATCTAAGAATATCTGAAGAAGGAATTGTATTCTGAAATATCATCGGACTACGGATAACTAAATTACAACAGGTATATAGTACATTTTTTATATTATAGTGCATTGTTGTACCATCCAAAACTTTTTATCCTTTATATATATATCTAGATATATATATGCATATATATATATATATATATGCATATATATATATATAAATATATATATATATATATATATACGCATATATATATATGCATATATATATATATATATATATATATATATATATATATACGCATATATATATATGCATATGTAGTATATTGCCACTTAAGTGTGGCTGACCCCTAGGGGTGGATGTTACTGTTGCTTTTAGCCCCAGGAGGACATCTCCTCCAGCTGGCTTATCGACACACGACTGTGTCCTGTTTGCCAAGGGAAGTTATCCCTCTCACCAACATCTGCAGCACGAACGGATCCGGATTTCAGGGTTATTTCCCTTCGTCGGCGTTCGATAGCCGCTGACCTTGGTGAGAGAGACAAAAACCTGGCAATCTTATATCTTCTTTTCCAGTGAAATTCTTCACTGATATCGAAAAGGTGAAAACAAGCAATGTTAATTCTCTAAATGAAGTATTAACAGTAACTGCACGATAAAGTGCAGTATATTGCCACTTAAGTGTGGCTGACCCCTAGGGGTGGATGTTACTGTTGCTTTTAGGCCCAGGAGGACATCCCCTCCAGCTGGCTTATCGACACGCGACTGTGTCCTGTTTGCCAAGATATATATATGTATATATATATATATATATATATATGTATATATATATAT